>NC_133652.1:90827444-91118925 GCF_009905375.1 Apium graveolens
GGCTTATACCTGCATTACTAGTCTTATCTGATTTTATTATAATTTTTCGGGATTTATTCGGCTCAATTATACCCCTATTAGGACTTACGAACTATCAATTATCACCAAACCACTCTTTTTCGGAAGAAATTATAACTTACAACTATTTTTATTGGATTCGTCTCATTTTTCTGAGTCTAGCGGTCTTCGTTTCACTTAAATCGGACTAACGGTTGAATTGTTATGAATTAAACACTGATGATTCAATTTATTATTCAATATAAATAATTATTACAACCTTTTAAATCCTAAAATAATTTTTAAATAATTATTTAAGAAAAATCAAAGTCAAAATTAATTTTTTTATAATTTTTGGAGTTAAAATGAAGAAGTTATGATTTATTGAAAATCATGTGATTAATTATCGAAATAATTAATCACTTTTTAAATATTTAATAAATAAATAACTAATAAATAATTAATAAATACTTATTTAATAATTTAAAATAATAAATCCCTAATTATTAGGATTAATCACAATTTATTATAATATTTATAACTTATCGATATTTATTCGATTAGATCGATTATTTACAAATAATCAATCAACTTAATTAACCGATACGCTATTTATCGAATAACTACGAATTATTCAAATTATAGATCACTTAACGATTAATTACTTGTATAACTACGAATTACTCGCAATTCCCGCATAATTATCGAATATTAAATTACTATCGAGACTTATACGATTCGCTAATCAATTAGTTACTAACATCTAATTATACGATACGAATAATTATTACAATATTAATCGAATAACTAGCGCTCGAATAATAATTCTAATTATCGAATCATTATTTGCACTATTAACTAATTATTAGATTATTAATCACATTTCTTAATTATTTCTAATCCTTATTTATTAATTAATTACCTAATTACTAATTAATTATCCAATTATTAATTAATTAAATAATTAATAAATAATTAAATAAATAATTAAATAATTAAATAAATAAATAAATTCGAATTTATAATTTAATAAAATAATTTAGAAATTAATAATACTATTTTCAGAATTCAAAATTAATTTTTAATTGATTTTTAGAATTAATAAATCTAATTTCTGTTTTTATAAAATAGAATTAAATTATAAAAATTCAGAAACAGAAATCAGAAAAACAGATTGGGGGTTTTTGGATCGAAACCGGGTTGCAACCGGGTCGTCTTCGACCCGATCGGGTCACGAAGAACACCGGCCACTGCCCAGAATCCGACGCCGGCGGAGATTTTCCGGCAAGACGAAAACGTTCGATTCCATTCGTTCCTTCTGCGTTTTCGACGCACAGCAACACAACGACGCTCCCCTTCTGTTCCTCCTTCGTCCTCGTCTTTCCGGCGGCGGCGGAACTCCGGCGAGCTCAAAACGTACACCAACCTCGACGAAACCGGTGCCAATCGACTCACAAAACGACGATCTACACGCTCGTAATCATCAAAACATCAAACAACAACCATAAAATCAAAACCGAGTTCGCGATTAAAACCCGAAAATTTCAGTTCGATCAATCAAACATCAAAAACACTTACATAATCGAAAACTACAGATCATAAGCTTCAAAACGAGTACTTACACTAACGATTTGGACTCCGGAATCACGATGAAAAATCAGCTTTGATTCTGTTGCCCTGTTCTTCACCAAACCCTAACCCTAATTCCTTTTCTTTTTCTTTTTATTTTTTCCTGATTTTTAATTGTAATTAACTGATTTAATTAATAATAATTCAGGTATTTATATTTATGAAGATAATACCCCAAAGTAAAATTAAGGGTCTAATTACACTCCTATTAAAAATATTTGGCCCCAATTTTTATAATTTTTGGGTATTATTATTGAATTTTTAAATGTCCAATAAATACAAAATAAATACTAAAAATTCCCAAAAATTGTGAAAAATACAAAAATACAAAGAAAATGATATATGATAATTTCATGATCATATAAAAGTAAAAATATAATTTTTGTGGGGTTTTTGGTACCCGAAGGGATCTGGAAAAGTCGTTTTTCGCGAAAAAGGTCAATTGGTAAAACGTCTAGGGGTTCAGAATAGCGATATGGTATAGGGCATTTTTGGCAAAATAGGGCCAATGATTTTGTTTGAAATACGGGCTTTTAAAACATAGTTTTGAGCTGTACAGGTTTTGATATAATATATATAACTGACGATAAAACGTTCAATAAATATCCAAAATACGTTTGGATCAAAACAGCCAACACATAACACATAGCAGTTAGGGTTTAACAACTTACACATTTAATCACATCATAATACACATAATTTATCATTATTATAATATAATACCAGCGTAATTCCTCGGTCGTTACATTGAGTGCGACTGTATGGTAGGTCTTCGGTACGGTTCGTGTTGTGATTCGAGATTCTTATCTTGCAATGTGATTTCCAGATAACGACAATGGCAAATCCTATTTTCCCCTGTATCATCTGATCATTCGGAGCCTTTCGTTCGAGGACCGTCATCTTCACCCAGATTTGACTCGGACATTGTTCTTCCCCCAGTATCAACTTTACTACCTCCTGTTATAATAGCTACACTTCTTCAAGCTATTCTACGCTATTCTACCCCTTTTGATGTGAGTGTTAGGTCACACACACACTGTAGAGGGGGTGAATACAGTGTATAGTACACTTAAATCGAACTTTAAGAACTTAAGTAACAGAAAACAAACTTTATTGAAAGAATAAACTCTGTTACAGTATGGAACTGTTACATCTCAGTGATGAACAAATATCACGAGAGCTGCTAGGGTTACAATGAATAATCTTTTCTAATAATGATAACACTTATAGTGTAAACCCTATGTCTGTGTTTATATACTACACAGTTACAAGATAATCGCTAATTGATATGGAATATAATTCTGCTTCCTAAAATATATCAATCAGATATCTTTTCTTCCAAGTATTCCATTCTTCACGGAATTCCTTCTTCATGCATATCTCTTCTTATGTTTATCTCGATCTTCTTTCCTTTAATCAGCTACTGTCCTTATCTGATTGTCCTTCAGCACTTAAGTTCTGATATCTATCTTCTGATGATTATCTCCTGATAATATAAGTACTGATATCCTTAAGTCCTGACTTTCAGTATAAGTACTGATCAACAGTTAAGTACTGATTTATCCTGTTCACATAAGATCTGAAAGCTAAACATAAAACATATTAGCCATGACATTATCAAATATATCTAACAATCTCCCCCAACTTGTAAATTAACAAAATATACAAGTTTAACAGATATTTGATGATGTCAAAAACATTAAGTACAAATGCATGAGAAATAGACTAGATAACTACAACTTACAGTCCTTAAAGTTTTTACCAAATTCAACTTCTGATAACAACTTCAATCTGTATAAATATCAGAATTTAAGCAGTTGTAGATCTTCGACTTGGCTTCTTCATTTTCTGATCTCACTGATGTCAGGAGTTGTTCTGAGATAGTTCTTCAACAAACATTTCTCAGCATATCTTAGTTCATCAATCATTCTCCTTTTAACACCTTTAAGCTCTGCAGTATCTTCACCAGTTTGAAAGATTGCAGCTCTGAGATCATTAATCTTTGCTTTTCTCAACTCCTGATCTAGTCTTATGACATAAGCTTTGTCAGACTCAAGATTGAATTCAAGTCCCTTAATACCAAGATACGTTCTGATCTGTGCAGTATTAGGCTTCATATCAACAATATCACCATTGTGATCTCTGTACTTTGGAACATATATGCTGTCAGACTTAACAGAATAAAGCCTTTTCTGTCTCTGAATCTGTTCTTTTAAGTAGTTTGCAGCAGTCTCTGTTATTCTGTCATCCACTTGAAGTAAGAAAAGTACATGCTCCAATTCTTCAAAATACTTCAAAGGAATGGCATTTTGTCTTATATGATAAACCCTACCATCTGTCATGAAATACAACATGATGTATTCTTTCAAGTAGGTATGGTAAACCATCTGTATAGATTCCAGTTGATTCAATCTCTCAGGAGTTGCTCCAATACCTGGTTCACTCAAGGAAGTTGGATCATTGGTAGTGTTGTGTACTCTTCTTTCATCAGCACTTCCCAATCCAGTTTTATCTCTAGCTTCCTTTCCAGTAACTACTCTTGCTTCAAAACTACTTGCAGTAGTCTTCAAAGATTGAGTCTGTTTTGCTTTAGTGAATCCTGGTAGGAGTGTCTTTGATCTATTTTCTGATATCAAGTTAACTTGAGCTCTGTCAGAGGTTACTTGCTTCTTCTGAATATCAGAACTTACAATTTCTTGACTCTGAACAACTTGAGCCATGTCAGAGGTTGTTTTAAGAACTTTTCTTGAAGTCAGAGCAAGATCATCTTTACCATCAGTAATTTCTTCTTCCTCAGGAGGTACATAAGCCTTGATAGGTTCACCAACCTTTTCTTTACCCTTGGATCTTGGATCTATCTGTGGTTGTGATCTAGTCAATGTTGCTTCAGTATGTGTCCTTTCTTTGATCACAATGCCTTTAAGTTTTGGAAGTAACTTTTTACCAGAAGCTTCAGATTTAGATGCGACTTTCTCTGATTTAAGTCTGGCTTCTTCTTCCTTTAAACTTTCCAAGTCCATCCCTGGATTTTCTTGAAGAAATAACTGTCTTGACATTTCCTCATCAAGATCTAGAAGTTCATCAGAACTTATCCTTTTACCAGCAGCAGAACTTATTCTTTTCCCAGTATCAGAACTTGTTCTGTGACTAGCTTGTCTTGATGTAAACCTTCTACCTTGACTATGACCACTACCCATTCCAGAGTTTCCTTGGTCATCTTTTCCATCATCCTTTCCTTGCAGTGTCTTGTTGGTTTTGCATTTGGACTTACTTACCTTCTCCCCCTTTTTGGCATCAGCAGGTAATAAAAGAGAGATAAGTAGTTCCACTGAGGTCTGGATTTCAGTAAGTTGCGATTGCTGAGAAGCTTGATTTGTCAGAATTTGATCAATCTGAGCTTGTTATTTCTCTTGAGTTTTCTCAATATAAGCAATCCTGTCAATGGTAGGTTGAAAGAACTTTTTCTTATCAATTTTCCAAACTTGTTCCTGTTTGATAAAGTTCTCCTGAATCTTGTGTAGCTCTGCATGAGTATTGGAATGAAGACCTTGTAGATGTTTAGTACTCAATGCAGTGACTCTAAGCTGGGTTTTAAAATCATCAGAATTTAACATTTCATCAGCTTTAGTCAAGTGCTCAGCAAGATGTAAAGCATTTGGAACACATGAAACTGAGTTCCATTCCTTAGTCCAAACCTGACCTGCAGGAGTTTCACTCCAAGGCACTGGTGCATCCCTGATAAAAAACTCCTTTACCAGTTCAGACTTAGGAAGAGTCGGTGGAGGAGTATGTCCTGAAGGACCTGCTTCATCAGCATCTACAGTTGTAGCAGCTTCACCAGTATCTCCAACATTTGCAGCATCAGAACTTAAAGAATCAGTATCTTCTGATAAGACAACAGTGTGAGTAGCAATGGAGGCTTCAACATCCTCTAATTGCTGATCTGATACTAAGTTCTGATCAACAGCCATATCCTGATGCTCACCTAAAATCTGATCATCAGCATCTTGATGCAGAGAAGGTGTTGTTGATAACTCTGGAGTTTGAACAGCATCAGTAACAGGTGTTGTGGAAGGATTATTTACTGTTGGAGCTTCTAAGAAAAGTATTGCAGGCACAACCAGGTTCTGAATATCAATTTCAGCACTTGTGCCTGGATCAACAAGAGACACAGATGGTGAGTTAGCCTTGTCAGATACAACTTCCTGAGATGGAGTTGATGGAGAAGAAGTGACTGGAGTAAATTCCTTGTCTTGTGAGATCAGAGATTCCTGATCCCCTTCCTTAGCTGCTTCCTCCTCATCATCTGAAATTGGCCTTTGTGCCCTCTATTTCTTGTACTTCCTTGTTGATTTGGATTCCTTGGGAGTTTCAGGAACTATCATACGTCTAAGCCTCTTGAGAAGCCTAGAACCCCCAATTTCAGAATCCTTCTGAGAAATTGCTTTCTCAGCTTCAACCACCACAGGTTCTGAAGAAGGAATCTGTTCCTCAGAATCTGATTCATCTCTCAAAGTAATTCTCCTCCTCTTTTGAGGTGTTTGAGGAACAGTCTTTGTTCTCTTTGGCTTAGAGGATGTAGGCTTCACAGTAGGTGCTGAAGAAGAAGGTTGAGCAGTCTGTGAAGTGGAGAGATAGGATTTGAGATAAGTTCTGAGGGTAGGTTGAGTAGAATGAGAGGTAGGTACTGAGGTTGATGGATTTTGGGTGGTTGGAGGTGGTTGGACATCAGAGTAAACAGATCTATAAGTATCAGGATCAGCATTGACCAGGATCTGTTTCACAGACTTAGGAATCTGTAATGGTCTAACCACTTTCTTCTTAGTATCAGCATTTACCAGGTCATTAAAGTATCGTTTTGCAACCTTAAAAGGTGGGGTTTGAGTGCTGACTAAATGAGGTTCATCAGTACAGTAAGTGTAAATAAGTTGACAGAATCTAGCAAAATAAACAACATCTCGATCCTCTGTCATCCTATCCCCAATAAAACCAATTATTCCAGTTGCAAAATCAAAATGAGTTTGATGGATAATAGCATACCCTATGTGCTGACTCGGAATTGGGATAGCATCAAAATTTGAACATTTGTTCCCAAAAGCTTTGGTGATGCAATCAAAGAAGAAACTCCATTCTCTTCTGATATTAGCCCGTTTCAACTGTCCAAGTTTCGTCAGACTCTTTTCATATCCCAATTCAGCCATTAACTCCCGAAGGGCTGAGTCCTCTGGAACTGAGAAAGTACACTCCTCTGGAAGATGTAAAGCCCTGCGTACTGTACCAGGAGTGACTACAAAGGATGAATCACCCACTTGGAAGATAATACTGGGAGTTCCACGGTTACCACCATCATCAAAAACTCCAGTCCTCCAGAACCTCAGAACTTGTTGACTTGAAAATAATTCAGGCTGAGTTAAGGCGTACCCAACCTCACTATGTGCAAGAAGATCTTGCACAAAGTGCAATTCAGATGGAGCGTCAGCATGATCAAGAATTGCAGCATAGTTGTTTGGAACAAACTTTGCTCCATCAATGATTAAATCCTTTGGTGCCATGTGAAAAAATTGAGAATTAAGTATGCCTGTTAGGTGTTTAATATAATGTCTGTATGAAAAACCAACGTGAGAAAGAAGAGAAGGAGAGTAAAAGTAAGAAGAGAGATAAAGTATAAAGAAAATAAAAGATTAAAGAAATCTTCTCTCTGTTGTACGTATACTCTGAACAAAAATGTTACCGTTGGACACCTGTCAGACATGCAGTAATAACGGATAGTTACTGGGCTCGAGAAAATAGTAATCATGACTTACCCATTTGCCGAGTTTCAAGGAAAAAACTGTTCATGTATCAAGGTAAACAATTTTAATTCAAAATTTAACCCGTTAGCACTGATTGAATTATTTTTCACTGCAACATTAATATTCTGAAAATAAATCATGTTAAAAATGACCGAGATAATTTCGATGAATAAGTGCTGACAGAGAATCAGAACTTAAATAAAAACAAAATTTAAATGGTCATCAGAATATCAATCAGGATTTATCAACACAAGATAAAATAACTCAGAGACAAAATCTTGAAGTAAAACAATTTTCATTAATATATCAAGTCAATACATTTATGAAATGGAAATTACATCGATACTTATACAAGATTTTCCCTAAGTTCCTAATCCTAACATCAACAGCTTTAGTCCTAGCTAAGAAGCCTGACAAAGCTGAGGATGAAGAAAAATAGGAAGAAGACAAGATTAAGTCATCTTCCTCTTCCTATCTTCGACAAACAAGATGGCGAGTCGTATGATTCGCTCTTGCTGACGGATACGATGAAGGTGAAGGTCTCTTCGAACGGCCACCAGATCACGTTTGATAACCTCTGGAAATTGAATCCAGAGATTGTGAGGGATGTTGGTGATAGGGTAGGGAGTTGGAATTCCATTCAAAAAGACATGCACAGTCTCATCACCGTAATTGTAGAACCAGCCAAATTCAGCCATTTGTGATAGTAAATGAAAAACAAGACTGAATTTGTGATAAAAGTATGATGAGAAGACTAATGTGAAGTGGCTGTTTATATAGGCAAGAGAATGCCAAGAGATGCAAAGATATTTAATGCTGACAGGTAGAATTAATTCTACCTCGTCTCCCTAGACTTTGAAAAAGAATAAAAGTCATTGGAAAGAGGAATCATGGTCTAGACCGCACAAGACACAAGAAACAGTGGACTGCTCAAGTACAAATACCATTAATCCTAATCATAGTGACTATTAATCTTCCACTTCAACATATTCGAGTTCGAACTGAGACTGTTATCAAATTTTATTCACAGATAAGCCAAGTAAAGGATTAGACTGAGAAATCAGAACTTAGACCTATACCAGAACTTAACAGTCATCAGAACATAATTTCTTAATTCAAAAAAGGAATGCCCATCTTAGTAAATACTCATACAAGTTCTGAGTTATGGACGTCAGAACTTAATCATCAGGACGTGTAACTTAGAACTTGTCCTCAGAATTTGTGCAATAATGACACAATGATTGTTTATCTAAAATAACATAGACCACCACAGAAATTTTCATCATTCAGATGGAGTGATTAGTGTGTGCATTAAGCTAAAAACAGACAAAAAGTAAAGTCTGATTTACTTCAGTACATCTTAGAAATAAGGCATGACTAAAATTTTGCTAAAGATCTGTCATTGTCCTGAAACCTACTGATGAATGAGTTCATGCTAGAGTCCATCTCAACTGTTTTGTGCTAATTTTATGCATCTTTTGCAATTCTGTTTTACAGTGGCTTCTCAGTGTAAGTGAGTCACGACTGTTTATCAGAATTTATGCTATTTTCAGAGTATTTCTCCAGTAATCATAGAGTGTGAAAAGTCACCAAGAAAATATTTTTCTTTTCTGATGCATATTTACTTAATACCAGCAATGCACTTGGGTCGTCCCTTCCACATTTTTACTCTAGATCTCAAAGGAGTACCTGATTTTAATCTGTGATCTTTTTGCTTTTTCTTTTGATAAGAGAGGTTTATCAGCACTTAGTACATTCAGCAGTTTTACTAGTATCAGAACTTAACAGATGAGTAGCATTATTCTAATTTGTGACTTAGTAATAAGATATACAAAGTAAACTTAACTAAGCTCAGTTATCAGAATTTGCTAGTGTCATAAGATTTCCACTGAAATAATTACTTCTTCCATGGAATCATTTGTTTATTGAAGACTACTAGGTCAGTATCTAGCACAGTTATCCTCATAGGAATGAATAGGTACTAGAACAAACATATCACTTATCATAGTTTAGAAACAAAGATCAGACAACAGTCAGTACTTAAAGACATTTATCAATTAAACACAGAATATACAATGAGATTAATTCTGTAAATACTGAGCATAAAGTCTGATTCATAGAACAAGTCTAAGCAGATTTAGAGAAAGAACCTGAAACCATTCCAAGTTCATTTACCAATCTTGTAAAAGTAGCTTCACATAATGGTTTTGTGAAGATATCTGCCAATTGTTGATCTGTGGGAACAAAATGCAATTCCACTGTACCTTCATCCACATGTTCCCTGATGAAGTGGTACCTGATGTTGATGTGCTTTGTCATTGAGTGTTGAACTTGATTACCTGTCATAGCAATAGCACTTTGATTATCACAGTAAATAGGGATTTTGAAATATGTTAACCCATAATCCAGTAACTGATTCTTCATCCAAAGAATCTGTGCATAACAGCTTCCTGCAGCAATATACTCTGCTTCTGCAGTTGATGTGGAAATTGACTTTTGTTTCTTGCTGTACCAAGAAACCAATCTGCCTCCAAGAAATTGGCAGCTTCCACTTGTGCTTTTCCTGTCAATTTTGCAACCTGCAAAATCTGCATCTGAGTAACCTATTAGTTTAAAATCTGATTCTCTAGGATACCATAATCCCAGAGCAGCTGTTCCTTTAAGATACTTAAAGATTCTTTTTACAGCTGTTAAGTGAGGTTCTCTTGGATCTGCTTGAAATCTTGCACAAAGACAGGTAGCATACATGATATCAGGTCTACTAGCAGTTAGATAGAGTAGAGAGCCAATCATACCTCTGTAGTCAGTAATATCTACTGATTTACCGGTATCCTTATCCAGTTTTGTTGCAGTGGCCATTGGAGTGGATGCACTTGAACAATCTTGCATTCCAAATTTCTTTAGGAAGTTTCTGATGTACTTGGTTTGACAAATAAAAGTGCCTTCCTCATTCTGCTTGACTTGAAGGCCCAGAAAATAGCTAAGTTCCCCCATCATACTCATCTGATATCTTGACTGCATTAGTTTGGCAAACTTCTTGTAAAGTTTGTCATTTGTAGATCCAAAAATGATATCATCAACATAAATCTGGACCAGAAGTAATTCCTTTCCATAGTTGAGGTAGAACAATGTTTTGTCTATTGTCCCTCTATGGAATCCACTTTCCAGAAGAAACTGAGCTAAAGTCTCATACCATGTTCTAGGAGCTTGCTTAAGTCCATAAAGTGCTTTGTCAAGTCTGTAGACATAGTCTGGATGTTTGGTATCTACAAAACCTGGAGGTTGTTCAACATATACCTCTTCCTCCAATTCTCCATTGAGAAAAGCACTTTTCACATCCATTTGAAAGACAGTAAACTTTTTGTGAGCAGCATAAGCCAAAAATATCCTTATGGCTTCTAACCTAGCAACTGGTGCAAATGTTTCATCATAATCAATTCCCTCCTGTTGAGAATATCCTTTTACAACCAGCCTTGCCTTATTCCTTGTAATTATGCCATCACTGTCAGTTTTGTTTCTAAATACCCACTTTGTACCAACAACAGATCTATTCTTTGGTCTTGGTACTAGGGTCCAGACTTTGTTTCTTTCAAATTCATTCAACTCTTCCTACATTGCTTGCACCCAATCAGCATCTTGAAGAGCTTCTTCCACTTTCTTTGGCTCAGTCTGAGAGAGAAAAGAATTGTAAAGACACTCATTTGAAGTACCTGTTCTAGTTCTGACACCTGCATCAGGATTTCCAATTATCAAATCAGGTGTATGTGATTTTTTCCACTTCCTTGCAGATGGAAGGTTTTCTCTAGAACTGGATGCTCCCCCATGATCCATGCTATCTTCATTTTCATTTTCTGATGCTCCCCCTGAAACTATGCTCTCTGAGTTGGATTCTACAGTATTTAGATTTTCAGCACTATCAGAACTTGGCTTATCAGAACTTGACGAGTCAGAACTTGAAGAGCCAGATGCATGTTCGGATGTTTCTTGAGATATGGTAGGATCTTGAGTATGCTCCCCTTGCATAGGTGCATCTTCCTTTAACGTAGTGACCACAGTTTCAATAACATCAGAGTTTAATCCATCAGAGTTTGCAGTATCAGGACTTAGACTGTCAGGATTTTCAGTATCAGAATATGAGTCTTCATTTTCAAATCTCAGCTGATCATGGTCAATGAAATCTTTAAGACCAGTGATCTTCTTGTCATCAAAAGAGACATTGATAGATTCCATGACCACTTTTGTTCTCAAATTATAGACTCTGAAGGCTTTTGTGGAAAGTGGATATCCAACAAAGATTCCTTCATCAGCTTTTAGATCAAACTTTGATAGCTGTTCAGGATGAGTCTTGAGAACAAAACACTTGCATCCAAATACATGAAAATATTTCAGATTTGGCTTCTTTTTCTTCACCATCTCATATGGTGTTTTTCCATGCTTGTTAATGAGTGTTGCATTTTGAGTAAAACAAGCAGTCTGCACAGCTTCAGCCCAGAAATAGGTTGGAAGCTTTGCTTCTTCAAGCATTGTACGTGCAGCTTCAATGAGAGTTCTATTCTTCCTTTCAACAACTCCATTTTGCTGTGGAGTTCCAGGAGCAGAAAATTCCTGCTTTATTCCATGGCTTTTGTAGAACTCTTCCATTATCAAATTCTTGAACTCAGTGCCATTATCACTCCTTAAAATTTTCACAGAATCTTTGACCATTTTATCCAGCTGTTTGACATGATCAATCAAGATAGATGCAGTTTCACTTTTTGTGTGCAAGAAATACACCCATGTGTATCTGGTGAACTCATCCACTATGACCAACGCATACTTCTTCTTTGCAATAGACATGACATTTACTGGACCAAATAGATCAACATGTATAAGATGATAAGGCTCAAGAATTGATGAATCAGTCTTGCTCTTGAATGAAGATTTTCTTTGTTTGGCTTTCTGACATGAATCACAAAGACCATCAGGAGCAAATACTGTGTTTGGCAATCCTCTCACAAGATCTTTCTTGACCAGTTCATTTATATTGTTGAAATTTAAATGAGAGAGTTTCTTATGCCAATTCCAGCTTTCTTCAATTGACGCTCTACTTATCAGACAGATTGCAAAACCATCAGTACTTGTTGAAAGCTTAGCTTCATAAATGTTACCACGTCTGTATCCTTTCAGAACAACTTTGCCTTTAGATTTACTAACAATTTCACAGTGTTCTTCAAAGAAATCAACATGATAACCTCTGTCACAGATTTGACTTATACTCAGTAGGTTGTGTTTAAGTCCTGAGACCAGAGCTACTTGTTTAATTATGACATTTCCAAGATTGATATTGCCATATCCCAATGTTTTTCCAATGTTTCCATCTCCATAAGAAACACTTGGGCCAGCTTTCTCCACAAAGTCTGATAGCAGGGCCTTATTTCCAGTCATATGTCCTGAACATCCACTGTCCAGAACTAGAATATTTTTCCTGTTGCCCTGCAATCACAAAGACCACTAATTATTAGTTTTAAGGACCCAGACTTGCTTGAATCCTTTGGCCTTATTAAGTTTGTTAACATTTGCAGCGGATTTAGCATCAGGGTTTATGTTAACATTTTTCTTATCAGAATTTACACTATCAGACTTTGAATCAGAATTTACACTAGAAGGAACAATGGAAACTTTCTTCAAAGAAGGTTTTATTTGATAATAATCATAGTACAAACTATGATATTCCTTACAAGTATAAATGGAATGCCATAAACTACCACAATGAAAACAAGGATTTTGTGGTTTGTATCTAACTGGCTGACTCTTAACTCCTGATTTTGAAGGTAAGGAGTTAATATTCTTATTCTTCCTGCAAAAAGAAGCCAGATGATTAGAACTTCCACAGTTATGACATGTTTTCCTAGGAGCATCAGGAACAGGTTTATAATCATTGCTTTTATTCACACCTTCCTTTCCATTCCTATTTTTCCTAGGTGATTTTACCTTGTTTGCATTCTTGACATCTTTCAGCTTATGCTTAAGCTGCTTCTTTGTCATTAAGCCTATGTTCACTTCAGCTGTCTTTTCCCTTTTTAGTTTGTCAGAAGTTAATTCCTCTTTAACTTCTGATTTCTCATTTTCAGACTTTACAGTTACAAACTTAATAGGTTTAAACTTTGGCTTTTGCTTAACAACAGGCTTAATTTCTTCAGTTCCTTTATCATTCTTATCTTCTCCATAACCTAAGCCCTCTTTCCAGTTTCCACTACTTAGCAAATTTTGAGTTGTTTTGCCAGAGTTAGTCCAAGTCCTGATAATCTCTCTTTCCTTTTCTAACTCAGTTTTTAGAGATTCATTTAATTTTAGCACTTCATTCCTAACATAAAAAGCATCATCTTTATCCTTCTGAGTTTGATGGAACATGACTAACTCTTTTTCTAAGAAATCATTCCTTTTCTTAAATGCAAGATTTTCAGAAGTTAATCTTTCACATGTTAAAGTTTGGTCTCTATAGCTAACAAACATGGTTTTAAGATATCTTCTCAACTCATTAATATCATCAGTATGAAAAGCATAAGTAGTCTGAGGTACCTTTGTTTCAGCAGCTTCAGAACTGCTCTCAGCACTTTCTTTATCAGCATTTGCCATCAATGCATAGTTCTCCTCACTTTCAGAGTCTGAGGTGTCTATCCAGCTTTTCTGCTTTGTGACAAGAGCCTTGCCTCTGTCACCCTTTACCTTCTTACAGTCAAGAGATATGTGGCCTTTCTCACCACAGTTATAGCATTTAACATTGGTGTAATCTCCTCTGTCAGACTTTCCTCCTCTGCCTTCAGATCTTCTGAAATTCTTCTTATAAGAACTTACGCTTTTCCTGGAGAACTTCTTTCTCTTCCTGAACTTCCTATATGCAATCTTTGTGATTCCTTTCACCATAAGAGCACACAGCTTCATCATCTCCTCATCAGCATCAGTCTCAGGCAAGCTTTCAGAATCTGAGTCATCATCACTCTCAGCACTTGATGACTCAGTATCAGACTTTATGAAAAGAGCTTTACCCTTGTCTTTCTTTGAGGAAGCTGCTTTGGGGAATTCTTCTTCAGCCTTAAGAGCAACTGTCCTTGACTTTCCTCCTTTCCTCTTGCTTCTTTGTTCCATCTCCAGCTCATGAGTCTTGAGCATTCCATAGATTTCGTCAAGAGTTGTTTCATCAAGATTGTAGTTGTCTCTTATTGTCGTTGCCTTCAAATCCCAGCATTCAGGAAGAGCTAACAGGAACTTAAGGTTTGAATCTTCAAGATCATACTCTTTATCAACCAATGACAAATCATTCAAAAGTTTGACAAATCTATCATATAAATCATTCAATGACTCATTAGTCTTTGAGTCAAAGTGTTCATACTCTTGAGTGAGTATTGTCTTCCTGTTCTTCTTAATTGTGTCAGTTCCCTGACACCTTGTTTCCAGAGCATCCCATATCTCCTTAGCAGTCTTGCAGTTGATTACCCAGTTTGACATTACATTATCAATGGCACTATACAGTAAGTGTCGTACCTTAGCATCCTTAGCAATTGATGCTATGTCCTCAGCAGTATAATCACTCTTCTCCTTTGGTACGGTCTTTGCTGCTTCACCTGCAACTGCAACTGCGAGTTTGGTTGGTTTGTGAGGATCTTCCTTGATTCTATCCAGGTATTCTGGATCTGTTGCTTCCAGGAACATGGTCATCCTTACCTTCCATATGGGATATTCAGATGGTCTCAGTATGGGGACTCTGATGGTCTCATACCGACTCTGAATTTGTGTCTTTGGTGATTCCTCAGTTGTGGTAGGCTTAGTTGGAGTTTCTGTGTCCGACATGATTGTGTTTGGATCTTTAACTGTATGTAAGTTAACAGATAGGCTCTGGTACCAATTGTTAGGTCACACACACACTGTAGAGGGGGTGAATACAGTGTATAGTACACTTAAATCGAACTTTAAGAACTTAAGTAACAGAAAACAAACTTTATTGAAACAATAAACTCTGTTACAGTATGGAACTGTTACCTCTCAGTGATGAACAAATATCACGAGAGCTGCTAGGGTTACAATGAATAATCTTTTCTAATAATGATAACACTTATAGTGTAAACCCTATGTCTGTGTTTATATACTACACAGTTACAAGATAATCGCTAATTGATATGGAATATAATTCTGCTTCCTAAAATATATCAATCAGATATCTTTTCTTCCAAGTATTCCATTCTTCACAGAATTCCTTCTTCATGCATATCTCTTCTTATGTTTATCTCGATCTTCTTTCCTTTAATCAGCTACTGTCCTTATCTGATTGTCCTTCAGCACTTAAGTTCTGATATCTATCTTCTGATGATTATCTCCTGATAATATAAGTACTGATATCCTTAAGTCCTGACTTCCAGTATAAGTACTGATCAACAGTTAAGTACTGATTTATCCTGTTCACATAAGATCTGAAAGCTAAACATAAAACATATTAGCCATGACATTATCAAATATATCTAACAGTGAGACCACCTATTTAAGAACCTTTATTTGCTTATTCTTGTTCTACTGGACATTTAACTGTAAGTGTATCTTTTCAGTTTACTCTACACCCTGTTCTATGCCCTTAGTTTAAAACCTGTCTTATGAAGCAACAGTTTCTACGAGGATGGATTCGAGAGCTATAGTAAATGGTGAGTGCATGAGCTATTAATAAAGGTGAGAAGGAGTTTAGAAATAAAATTTATGTGTTCTGGACATTAACTGCTACCATGTTAAAAGAAGCCATTAGTGACTAGGCCACACATGACTAGCTTGTGGAATGGATTAGATGGGTTTTGAAAGAGAGTTAGAGAAGAGTATAGATCTGGAATTTTCTTGGAATTAGATGATGATGTAATGATAAATGCAATACATATAGTAGTGATGTGATGTGATATCAACAGAAGGTGTTCTATAAAATAGACTTATTGACTGTTGGATAGACCTGTCCCACTTAACGACTGTAAAGATGATGATGGGAATATTGCCAGTATGGAAGCTTTGAAGTGAAGCTACGAATAAAATAGTATGCTACGACAGCTGAAGTTTTCGTCGATTAAGTAAGATAAATAAATCCAATAAAGGAGAGAAGGTAGATTGAAGTGAATGGACCTTTATGTGATTGTTTCCTTAACTTGGTACATTGTTATCGGTAAGGAGAACAACAACCAACTCATATAGTAAGGACAACCAGATGTGCGATTTTCAAAAGTTTTAAAGAAGTTCTCGAAAGAGATTTTTTTAGCAAATTTCTAAAAGCCCTTTTTAATAAAATAAGTTTTAAACATTGGTTGTCAAGTTACTACTTGAGTTTCTTGTTTGTTAAAAGACCCGGATTACCTGCAAGGATACTTGTTTCAGACTTAGTATTGTTAATTCAGAGAACAAAGTAACCCGCAATTATGAAGAAGTTGATTATTCCTAACAGAAAGGTGCAAATATTATTCGATAAGATTAACAACAGAATCAGCATACAGAGCAACTATTCATCCAATTACTAGGACTATCAGAGTTCAAAGAATTTATTGATTTATCAGAAGCCTGAGTATGACCGAAGAAGATTGGGAAGATTTTCAGACTTTTCTAATAGAAGAATATTATTAACAAAAGGATTGATATGTTGAATGATTAGTGATTATTCTAAATTAAAAAGAGGAAACCCGAGGTTATCTGGTAAGAACGCCATTATGATCGAGTTGTTAAAGTATTATACGTATAGGTGCAATGCTAAAGACGCAAGACTTAATAAGTAAGAATCTACCATAATGCTTAATTCGCGAAAGCATTTCAGCGGACTTTCTGAAGTTGTTATATAACACAAATGAGATATGATCGAACAAGCTCGAAAGATGAATACAAGTGAAATGTGGATGGTGACCAATGGGATCATTCTTTTCTACAATATTACGGCGTACATTCATTTGATTCCTGGATATGTATAAATTTCTTTCATTAATAAAAATCTGTATGGTAATAAGAAAAAGAAGAATATTGTAATCCTTTCAATTTTTTTTCCTATCAAGTTTTGTTTTTTGGATTGGGACAAACAGTGTTATGGTGAGACGCTTTATCGAAATGACGAAGGGTTGGGTGAGACGCCACCTAATCGTATGCTGTATGCCATATGGTATGAAAGACTGGCCATCTTAAGTACTAATGTGGTTGTCTCATTCATATACAAATCATTACTTCTTCTTCCTTTTCAACTCTAAGTTTATTGAATTACGGATCCTCCTAGTTTTTTTGATACACTGCTATTCTTTATGAAAGATTTTTAAACAAAAATCAACGTATCATGAAGCAAGTAGGAAAAGTTCCAGCTACCTCTCACGCATGGAAAGAAAATAAGGGCATATGGCAAGGATTTCAAATCACCAGCCCCAGTCAGGGATGCACTAAGAGTCACTGGAATCTACTCCAATAAGGAATACGTCTCCAAGAATGAGAGTTTACAAGTTGTCTGTAAAATATGTTATTCAAAATACGGATGTGATGAGGTGAATGATGATTGTGAATACCTTATGCGTTAAAGTATTGAAAGATGTGGGAGCAACTTGATTGTTCATCTCTAAAGGTTTTGTTGACAAAATGAATGACCTTGTTGAATTAATAAGATTATGACTAAGGGACTAGAAAATCAAGAACGTGTAATTTGTTAAATAAGTGAGTACCAAAGGTGGAATTGAGATTTCTGGCAATACGTTTGTGAGGATTTGATATCATTTAAGATAGGAGAATTTGACATTATTCTAAGAAATGGACTAACTATTTAAGCGTGATCCCCAGATAGACGTCGTGATGAAAAGATGGTTCTGAAGACGCCAAATGAGAATATGATGAGGTTTAGAGGACAAAGGAAGGTAAAGAATTTTTTAACGATGATTTAAGCTAAAAGGTTACGGTGACCAAGATGTAAGCACTATGGTGATTATAAATAGAAGTCAGGAGTAAACAGAATTTGAAGATTTTATAGTAATTAATGCGTTTCAAGATATGTTTCTAGACGAATTACCAAATTTTCCTCCAGATAGAAAAATTAAGTTCACGATTGACTTAGCACATGAAATGAAACCAGTGTCCAAGGCCCCGCATAAGATAGCGCCAGTTAAAATGAAGGAATTATCAAAGCAAATGCAAGAGATATTAGAAGAAGGAGCGATTAGACCTAGTGTACCCCATAAGGTGCACCGGTATTATTTGTTAATAAGAAAGATGGAAGTATGAGATTATGTGTCGACTAGCGAAAGCTCAACAAGTTTATTATTAAGAGTAAGTATCTGTTACCTCGAACTAATAATTTGTTTAATCAGATGGAAGAAGCAAAGTATTTTCTAAGATTGATTTAAGATTTGGGTATTACCAACTGGAGATTGAACCTATGGACATATCAAAGATAATTTTCAGAAATAAGTACTATTGCTATAAAATTCTAGTAATGTCATTTGGATTAACCAATATACCAGTAATATTTAAACTTGGTGGACAGAATCTTTAAGGAATATCTGGACAAGCTGTATTTGTGATACTTAAAGTCAACGGAGGACCATGCAAAGCATTTAATGATAACTGGGGAGTAGGAGAAGAAAGAAGTTGTATGTAAAGTTTACAAGGTGAGAGCTTTGATGGCAGGAGGTAAAATTCTTAGCATAAATAGTCAGTGAGGAGAAGACCAAAGGGGATCCAACAGGGATTAAAGTTACTATGAATGAAGAAAGACCAAAAGCACCAACAAAAGTAAGAAGTTTTATTATTGGTCGGTTATTATCAGAAATTTGTTCAAGAATTCTTGAAGATTGCAACACCTTTAATGAAGCTTACTAGGAATAGCGAGAAGTTTATATGAAATAGGAAAGTGTGAAGAAAGTTTTGCGGAGATAAATGAGAGAATGGTCACAACACTTGTTTTATCACTTTGAGAGGATCAAGGAGATTTTGTAGTCTATAGTGATACTTCTCTTAAGGGAATAGGATGTGTGTTGATACAGCACAATAAACTTATTGTAAATGCATTTGGACAACCGAAACCTTATAAGCAGAAGTACCCTACTCAGAACTTGGAACTAGCATTAATAATACTCTCTTTGAAAGATTGGGAAACATTACATGTATGGAAAAATATGTAAGATCTATACGGACCATAAGAGTTTGAAGTATGTATTCACAAGGAAAAGTAAATGTAGTGGCAAACGATAAGCAAAAAGAAGAAAGTAAACATAGAGACTGCACCGAAAGAAGTACCTATGGAATTTCAGAAGTTGGAGTTGGAAGTCAGATATATAATCCAAAGGAAGCAAGGATGGATATTATAACCTTTCAGTCAGAATTGTTAAGAGAAGATAAAGAGATGTCAAGAGGAGATAATGGATTAGGATGTTACCAGTTTAATGAGAGGAAATTTATGCACTTAAAAGAATGATCACGGTATCCTCATATTTTCTTTCAGAACTTGGATGCTATGAGTGGCAGAATTAAGGAATGAGATCCTAAAGGGAATTTAAAATCCTAAGTATTTAATCTGTTCAAGAAATGCTAAAATATACAGAAGTTTAAAGAAGAATATTGATAGCCGGATACGAAAAGGAAATTTCAAAACGGAATCAGGAGGTGTTAGGCATATCATAAGGCAAGTGTCAGAGGCCCAGTGGATTATTGCAACCATTAGAAATACAGAATGGAAATATGAGTATATTACTCTGAATTTTGTAGTCAGATTACCAAGAACGAAAGCAAACCACGATGCTAATTGAGTTATGGTGAACGAGTTGGCTAAATCAGCTCATTTCTTGCCCATTGATGAAAGATATTCACTAGATTAGTTGGTTCACATGTATTTGAAGGAAATAGTAGTTGTCATGGGGTCCCTGCGTCTATTGTATCATATTAAGATCCACGATTCAATTCAAGATTTTGCAAAAGTTTTCAAGAATGTTAGGCACCAAGTCAAATATGAGTACAGCTTATCATCCGCAGACTGACGGCCAAGAACGAGAAATTGATCCAAACAATTGAAGACATGTTACGTGTTTGTGCCATTGATTTCAAAGGAAATTGAGACTAGCATTTGCCCTTAGTGGAATTTGCTTACAATAACAATTATTATGTCAGTATCGGAATGCCTCCCTACGAAGCTCTTTATGAACGCAAATGTCGATCACCAATATACTGAGATGAAGTCGGAAAACGTGAAATACTTGGACTAGAGTTGCTACGGCAGATAAAGGAAGTTGCCGAGATTATTAGAAAAGGTTAAGTGCCACGCAAGATTGTTAAAGGAAATGTGTAAATCAAGCTAGAAAGAGTACGGAATTTGAAGAAGGAGATTTAATATTGTTAACAGCTTTACCGTGAAAAGGGATCATTCAAGATTGGAAAAGGAAAGAAGGTTGAGTCCGAGATACGTTGGATCTTTTGAAATTTTGAAATGTGTCGGTAAGATAGCATACGAATTGGCATTTCCCCACATGTGTAACATATTTATAATGTTTCTATATGGCAATGTTAGAAAAGTATAATCTAGAATTCTAGACGGGCGATAGAATATGAGCCGATAGAACTTCAGGCATAATTATCTTATTTTGAGAATCCAATAGGGATCATAGTAAAGAAAGAGAAAGTGTTAAGAAAGAAAGATATAAAGTTAGTAAGAATATTGTGGAAACCCAAGGGTTAAAAGAATAACCTAGGGTTCAGAGAGTGATATACGTGAAATAGTGCCCTGAGTTATTGCTTAAGTGATTCTGAGGACAGAATCCTTTTAAGGGGGGAAGTATGTAATATCCGGGATATGACGTGTAATTATTTTTGTTAATAAATAAACAATATGCGATTATTATATGAATTTTTGGTGAATTATCTGTGAAGTGGTATCTGTGTTTGGATATGTAAATATGATATAATTAGAGTATTTTAATTTTTATAAGTCCAAAATAAAGTATAGATAATTGTGATATTTTTCTATCAATTTTTATGTTGTTATATGATTTTATAAATGATTTATGGATTTAATAAATTATTTTTCCGAGTATTTATAAACTATTTTGTATAATCAGGAACCAACCGACTTCAACCGTTTTTACATTTTTACAACCCGAAACTCTTCTGAAAACTCCTTCCTAACCTAATTACAATATTATGAGCATTTTCCATATTTTGACTTTTTTGATCGGGCGTACGGTTTTCCCCGTGCGGGTCCCGGCGTAATATTTTCGATACAAAATTTGTTTCGGTAAATCGATAAAACCTGTATTTTCGATAAACGGGATCTTTTTATTAAACTATTATAATTATCATCTCGTAGTACATGTAACCAAAGCGCTAAGACCAAGATCGCAGTACAAAATGTACAGATTTGGATAATTATCCCAAAACCGGTACCGTTTTGGATCTGCTTTCACAAATAAACGTAATATTTTATATCCGGTATGATCCAGCGGGGTACCAATATTCCGTAAATATAAATAGCCATTAAAGTATTATATTTTGTACAGATAATCATTTGTAAACAGTGGAATTTCATAATTATCCAGAGAAACGAACTGTGTTCTTCGTGTTCTTCGTAATCGAACGAGAATTTGAAGACGTTATTGGAATCCGATGGGGGCGTATGAATAGTCAAAACGAAGCTCTTGACGAGACGATCGTATCCATATCAAAATCTTCGAATAAGGTTATTTATTTTTCAATTTCGTATTTTTAATTTTTATTTATTTAAATTTAAATTCGATTTTGATTCGTAAGGGTTATTTGTATGTTTTGATGTTACCACGAGATTCCTTATTGAATTTGGAGCAGAATTACGTGTAGAATCGAGTCATTTGGTTATGAAATTGCTAAGTCGGGTAATTGGGTTTTTACTATTTTTTGTTTTGATTTTCTAGAATCATTAGTGTTTTGGTTGGCAATTTTAAGCTTGTGAATCGATTAGAAATGTTCAGGGCTTCGTTTTCGTACTTGGAGCGTTGAATTTGGTTAGTTAGTCTGTGTTTTTGGGTTTCGCCGGATTTCACGCCGGCTTTAATGGTGGAATCGCCGGAATCGGCGAGGTGATTTGTTTTCTGGTTGTTGTCATGGTTATTGTGTTTCCGGGTTGTTGTTGAGTAAAGTCCGACTAAAAAACAAATGAAATGGAGCTGTTTGTAGCCAGGGAGGTAGTCATCGGAGAATTTCCTGTTGGCCGGAACCTGGGAATCCCCAGAAACCGGCGGGAATTCCGGCTGAGTTCATCAGGATCCGGAAACGTTCTTGTTTGACCCATTTTACTAATTTTCATACCCGACTTCGATCTGTTTTTCCCAACTCCCACCTTAAAAATTTGTTTGTGCAGATTTTTACTTTAAAATAAATCAAAAATCCTATTTTAAATTCTAAAACTCATTCTTTTAATCCTAAAAATAGTTTTTTAAAATTCAGAAATAAATCTGAATTATTTAGTTAATTAATTTTAGTTAATAATTACTTATTTAATTGATCAATTAATTTTAAATATTAATTGATTAATTAATTTAATTAGTTATTAGTTAATTTTAATTGATTATTTAATTGGATTTAATTATTTCTTTTGATTTAAAAATTCCGAAAAATAGTTTCGAGTTTTAAAATATTATTTTAAATTATTTTCAAGACTCGATAATTATTATAAATTATTTTAAATTCAGATTCAGGTATTCGAAACCTATTATTTAATTATAAATGATTCGGAGTCCCGTTTTAATTCCGAAAAATATTCAAAAATTCGTATTAAATACCTAGAAAATCATTTTGACCCCGAGTCTTCTTTGAAAAATTATTTAAATTAATATCTTGCGTGTTATGTGCTACGTGCTATCTGATTGATGTGTTATATGCCTATGTGCTTATTGTTGGACTGTTTTAGCCATAACGTTCAATCCGTAAATCGAATTTGGGTGAAACGAAGGGTAGATAAAATCTTATGACGTCTATATGACGATTAGAATAATGTGAGATGAATATTGATAGATACTTATGATACCTAGCGGAGTAAGCGAGGCGTAGAAAAAGGAAGTAGGTGATCGGAAAATGGCATCGACGCATAGAAAATAAAGCAAGTGATCAGTGCATAGAAGCGAGGCATATAAAAAGTAAACAAGTGGTTGTTGAGTAGAATCATTAGACGAGTACAAGTGAAGTTGGAATCAATTGAGATAAGGAAAGTACTTCTGAACCTTTCTCGAGATATATTGCAAATATTTTTTTTACATCCTCTCGTGACATTTTGTTAATATTCAAAATAGCTCTATTTTATATTGCGAGTTCTTTGAATCATTCAGCCTTGAACCCGGATCACATCATCTGATCTTTGAGCCGTAAGCCTTATTCTTCCTTGTAAACCATTCCTTGTTGATTTCAAGATACTAAACCACACAAATATGATACTACTCTCCACAAATATATAACCACCAAACACTGGAACAGAATTGTTTGAAAATGCAGAAACTTTTAAACCCCAGCCATTCTTTGTAACATCAAAGAACTAAACCTTGAAAAATCATTGTTCATCTAATACCTGATTCTCTTACAGGCTAAAGGCCATTTCTTATACATACCTTGATATACCCTCGTGATACTCATGAATTGCATCATGCTTTTATACAAATGTTTATCACTATTGATTATGATGTTGTTTTATTGAGTTATATTGTTTATCATACTGAACTGCTTTAGAATTGGATAGTTTTCTTTATGTAGACCAGATTCGTGGTCAGACCAGATTCGTGGTCGAATTAGTCCAATGTGTGCCTTGGATCCGGCTTATAGAGCAGAGCCGTGTGCCTTGCTCGGGGTTAGTGCGTGACTGATCAGCAGCCTAATCTTGGTTTTAAAATTTAAAAATAAATATCCAATTCTAATGATTGTTTAATAAGAAACTTGATTCTTCCGAATCATCCCATTTACATATTGTTTAACCTCAGTTATCATTATTATGACTTGCTGAGCTAGTTAGCTCACTCTTGCGAATCTTTTTAATATATTCTACAGTTAAAAAGGATATGGTTGATAGCGAGATTCCTCAGTCCAGAGTACGAGCTAGGATTCTAGATTGAGTTGGATCGAGCTAGCAGGAGCTTATTATGGTAGTGAGATAGTAATATTGTAAGAATAATTTTATTATCAATTGTAAGTTAAATCAGTTGGGATTTGGTACGTTGTAATAAAAGTTAAGGTTGTGGCTTGTTTTCATACTTTAACCCGTTGCGATCCATGGTTATGTAAAGCAGGGTCGTTGCAAATAATATTTCTTATACAGGTTTATATATTGTGTATGTGTTGTGGACCCCTAACTTCTGACCCGCGTTTGGAGGGCGCCACAGTTAAAGAATGAGAAATTTGCAAAGAGAATATTTGCTTTGGAGAAGAAAGGAAGTTAGAGCAATTGATTTGAGAATGATAAAAGAATAATAAAAATGAATTCTGCTTTTATACTATCTCAGAAATAAATTGTCAAAAATAATAAAGTGAAATAAAGTAACCAATCAAAATAGCCGTTTAAAAATAACTAAACTGTAAAAATTTTGTCACTTATCCGTCGTGTTATACTTACAAACTGTAAGTATACCCGATGGATAACGTTCAGAGTTTTAACGGTTAAGATTGAGACAATTCGACGGATGAGAATAAAATAATTATCCGTCGGGTTATAAAATAATCCAGAAAAGTAATTGATTTTTATAAACAAATAATATTCTGACGGATGATCAAACTCGATGGATAATGATCATCCGTCGGGATGTAAATTTTGACTTAGCCAAAATTTCATCCAAAACAGAGAAATCAATTAAGTTTATGGCTGCATTAAAACTTGCAAAAATATCTGAAATGATTCAAGAGTAATTAGGCATACCTAACTCACTTACCAACCTTGAAAAAGTGAATTCATCAAGTGTCTTGGTAAAGATATCTGCAAGCTGCTTTTCACTTGGAACAAAATGAAGTGCCATAGTACCCTTCATCACATGTTCCCTAATAAAGTGGTAGTTGATGTCTATGTACCTTGTGTTATTGAATGTTCTTGAATGTTGTACTGGATTTTCAGTGATGGAAATTGCACTTGTGTTATCATAAGAAATGGGAATTCTATCCAGTTGTGGACCATAGTCCAGCAATTAGTTTTTCATCCATAAAATCTGTGCACAGTAACTACCAGCAACAATATATTCAGCTTCAGCTGTAGAAGTAGAAACTGAATTTTGCTTTTTACTAAACCAGGACACAAGCTTGTTCCCTAGAAATTGACAGGTTCCTGTTGTAATTTTTTTGTCAGTTTTACAACCTGCATAATCTGCATCTGAATAACCAGTTAGATCAAAACCATAATCTTTAGGGTACCAAATGCCAAGTTTTGGTGTTCCCTTGAGATATCTGAAAATTCTCTTAATAGCTACTAAGTGAGATTCTCTAGGATCAGCCTGAAATCTAGCACAAAGACAAGTAGCAAACATTATATATGGCCTACTAGTTGTTAAGTACAGAAGTGAGCCAACCATGTCCCTTTAGCTTGAAATATCCACAGACTTTTTAGTAGTGTTTAATTCAAGCTTAGTTGCAGTGGCCATGGGAGTTTTTGCAGATGTGCAATCCATTAGATCAAACTTATTTAAAAGATCATGAATGTATTTAGTTTGACTAATGAATATTCCATGACTAACTTGCTTAACTTGTAAACCAAAGTAAGTTAGTTCTCCCATCATGCTCATTTCATACTTACTTTGCATCAATTTGCCAAAAAATTTCATTTGTAGAGCCAAATATAATATCATCTACATAGATTTGAACAAGTATACTAGAGACATTAACATTTCTAAAGAATAAAGTTTTATCAGCAGTACCTCTTGTGAAGTGATTTTCCAAAAGAAACTTTGATAAAGTGTCATACCAGGCTCTAGGTGCTTGCTTCAGTCCATAAAGTGCTTTCAAAAGATAGTAGTCATTTTCTGGAAAATTTGAACCTTCAAAACCAGGAGGTTAACTGACATAGAATTCCACCTCCAAATCTCCATTTAGAAAGGCACTTTTGACATCCATTTGATAGATCTTGAAATTGGCATGAGTTGCATAGGCTAAGAAAATTGTGATGGCTTCAAGTATTGCAACAGGAGAAAAAGATTCATCAAAATCTATTCCTTCTTGTTGACAGTAGCCCTTAGCAAATTTCCTGACCACTATACCATTTTCATCCATCTTGTTTCTGAATGCCCACTTGGTATCAATTGGATTCTTTTCTTTAGGTTTGGGTACCAGCTTCCACACCTTGTTCCTTTCAAATTGGTTTAGCTCCTCCTGCATAGCTAAAATCCAATCAGAATCCAACAAAGCTTCTTCTACCTTCTTTGGTTCTTCCTTAGATAAGAAGCTGCTATATAGACATTCTTCTTGAGTTGCTCTCCTTGTTTGAACTCTAGAAGATGCATCACCAATGATGAGCTCAAAAGGGTGATCTTTAGTCCATTTCCTTTGTTGAGGTAGATTAACTCTATATGAAGAGGCCTTATTGTTGTCTTGATGTGTGACGGAGTTTTGATTATGAGAAACTCCCCGTGAGTTTGTGAATCTTTGATTTGAGAAAGGGGAACTTTCTGTAGGTGATCAATTCTAACTTTCAGCTTCTCTTAATGTTTCGAGGGATGATGCATTTTGTGTCCCGACGGATGAAATTGATTATCTTCCGACGGATAAGGCAGATTGTCTCCCTACGGATGAAGCATTTTATAACTCGATGGATGTTGAACTATGTGCTTAATTAGTTGTAGATTTTTCTGCATTATCCTTGGTCATTGTTTATTGATCACTTTCATCATCACTAATCATCTCCACATTATCAAACTTGAGGCTTTCATGGAAATCTCCATCTTACAGTCCTTCAATCTTTTTGTCATCAAACACAACATGTACTGATTCCATAAAAATGTTGGTTCTTAGATTGTAGACTCTATATGCCTTTCCCACATCATATCCAACAAAAATTCCTTCATCTGCTTTAGCATCAAACTTCCCATGTTGATCAGTTTGATTCCTTAAGATATAACATTTGCAGCCAAAGACATGAAGAAAATTTAGGGTTGGCTTCCTATTCTTGAACAATTGGTAGGGTGTCATGCATTTTGCTTGATTAACCAAAGAGATATTCTGAGTGTAGCAGGCAATATTCATAGCTTCAACCCAAAAATATGTTGGTAACTTTGATTCTTCAAACATTGTCCTTGCAACTTCAATAAGAGATCTGTTTTTCCTTTCGACCACTCCATTTTGTTGAGGAGTTCTTGCTGCAGAAAACTAATGCATAATCCCATTCTCTTTACAAAATGATCTTATCACAGAATTCTTGAACTCAGTTCCATTGTCACTCCTAATTTTTCTTACTTTAAGGTCAGGATGATTGTTGACTTGCCTTATCGGATTGATGATGATTTCAATAGCTTCATCTTTAGACTTTAGGAAATATGTCCAGGAGAACTTTGAGAAATCATCCACAATTACTAGGCAAAATCTTTTCCTTGAGATGGGCAACATATTGACTGGTCCAAACAAATCCATGTGTAGCAATTGCAAAGATTCTACAATTGTTGACTCAAGCTTCTTCCTAAATGATGCTTTGATCTGCTTTCCTTTCTGGAAGGTATCTCACAATCCATCCTTATTAAACTCCACTTGAGGAATACCTTTAACCAGTTCTTTCTTGACAAGTTCATTCATAGTCTTGAAGTTTAGATGAGACAGCTTCTTGTGCCAAAGCCAACTTTCATCTTGACTTGCTTTACTGAGAAGACAAGTTACTGATTCTGTATTTGATGAGTTGAAATCAGCTAAGTACATATTTCCTTTTCTCACTCCAGTGAGAACCATTTTGTTACTCTTTTTGTTTTCACACACAGGCTTCTGAATTGAAGGTTACTGAGTTGCCCTTATCACAAAGCTTGAGACCATCCACTAAGGCAACCTCTTCAATGATGACATTGTCTTTTGAAATCAAGCCATATCCCACAGTATAAACTTTGCTGTCATCTTCAAAAGTAATACTTGTGCCAGCTCTTTCTTTGAACTCAGTGAGCAGGGTAGAATCTCCAGTCACGTGCCTTGAGCAACCATTATCCAGATACGAAAGATTCTTTATGTTTCCATACACACATAAAGATCAAATCAAGTTAATTTTGGTACCCAAGTTTTCTTGGGTCCTGCCTTGTTAGCTTTCTTCTTTAGTTTCTTAGGTTTGATCACATTTGACTTGGGAATTTCTGATTTATCCTTAGTCATCTGAGTTGGACCTTTTAAACCAGTCATTAAACCATAATTATCATGCATATTTTGATTAACAGGAAAAGGCATGTTATTTGCAAACAGGTTATTCCAGTAAGGCATGCTAAATGGCATTTGAGGCATACTAAATGTAGCATAATAAATATTAGGTGCAAATAGCATATTAGCAAATTGTTCATTCATATTTTGAGCAGACATAACATTCATAGGCATGGTAGGCATGGCAGCCATGTTGGGAAAAGAAGAGGGTGCAGACATAGGAGTATGCATGGCAAGTTTGTAATTAACAGACAAATGATTAACACAACCACACTTAACATAGATTTTTCTTGGAGCATATTTATTAGGTGTGTAGTTGTTATGTTTGTTAATTCTTACTTTTCCAATTCTATTATTTTTCCTTTTAGCTTCTATTTTAACCTCAATTTTTTCTAATCTATCATTCAACTGCTTGATGGACAGATGACCAAAATTAACTTTCTTTTCCTTCCTGACTTGACTTGTTTCTCCTGGAATAAAGTTCTTAGAAACTGATCCATATTTCTCATTTAACTTAGCTAGCTTAGCTTTGCTAACTGGTTTACTCACAGCAGACGGATGTGGCTCCTTGTCACTCGACAGATAATCTTTTTGATTATCTGATGGATGATTTTCATCATCCATCGAGTCCACATCTGTAATCAATCCTTCAACCAAATTGGACTCAAGCTTCTCTTTACTCTTCTTCCAGACTGCATCACAAAAGGACTCAATACCTTGAACTTTAGTGATTTGAGTATGGACATCTCTGGATGATTTCCATGCCTTAATCGCTTCCTGTTCTCGTTCAAGTTGCTTCTTTAAAGTCTCTTCTTTCTTCAAGGACTCAGTTAATTCATCATTAGCAATCCTACACTCAATTTTCAATTTCTCAAATTCAATAAGCTGAGACTCTAGCACATTATTCCTCTCACTTAAAAACAAATTGTTTTCTTTAATTTTAGCATTTTCCTTAGTGAGGGACTTAAGTGTAACACGCAGGTGATATAATTCTGTGGACATGTCATTTATTGCATCATTTCACTCAGCATTAGATAAATGTGCTAGATTAGTGGTGATTACTTGATTGCTTGAAGAACTTGTTTCTGTTTCATCAGATTTGGCCATTAGGGCTAGATTGACATAACTTGTTTCTTCATCTTCATCCAATCCATCTGCATCCTAATCATTCTCCTGTGTGATGAAAGCCCTTTCCTTTTGTTTGAGCAACTCAAAGTATTTCTGTTTATAATCAACAGGCTCAAACTTCTTTTTGCTAGAATTAGAATTTCTACAATCAGTGGAAAAATGCCCTGCCAAGCCACATTTGAAACATTTGGATTTGGATTTATCCACCATGTTTCTATTTGGCTTGGCTGCTCAAAAATTCTTTTTGAATTTGAGCTTGGAAAATCCTCTGGATAGGAATGCTAGATGTTCATCAATATCATCCATGACATCTTGGCTCAAGTGATCTTCATTTTGAGCTACCAGCCCTTTACACTTGCTTTCACAGACCTTTGATGTAGACTCAACAGCTTCTACCTTCATCTCTTTCTCCTTCTCTAACTCAGCAACCAGTGCTATGGACCCTTATTTCTTCCTTCCTTTCTCCATCCTCTCATCTTGCTCTATTTTAAGCTCATAAGTTTTCAGGATGTCATACAGTCTATCCAAGGTGAACTCCTTGTAATCCTGTGAGTTTCTCAATGAGACTGTCATTGACTTCCAGTCCTTTGGAAGCGATCTAAGGAACTTGAGGTTAGAGTCTTTTTTTTTATATACTCTTCCATGCAACTTCAGAGCATGTAGTAGCTTTTTAAATCTACTAAAAATATCATTGAGAGACTCACTTTCTTCATAGTAGAAATGCTTATATTGCTGAATCAGTAGCTGCATCTTGTTCTTCCTTACTTGCTCAGTACCATCACAAATAATCTGGATTGTGTCCCAAACCTCTTTGGCTGTTTTACAGTTAATGATGTTATCAAACATATCACCATCAACTCCATTGAATAATATGTTCATGGCCTTCTTATCTTTCCTGACTTGCTTAATATCAGGATCTGACCATTCATGCCTAGGTTTGGGAACAAATGGTTCATTCCCAGTTGCAGCTCTCATTGGTACATGAGGACCTCTCTTTATGCAATCCACATAAGCTTCATCTTGGGAAAGAAGATGTAGGTGCATCTTCACCTTCCAGTGCTGATAATTATCTTTGTCCAAAAATGGAATTTTGACTCCAACATCCTTATTGTTCATCTTGCTGTTTGTTGTGATATTTACACTCTTTGTACTTCAAGAGCTTGCTCTGATACCAATTGTTATTCCCTAACAATACAACAAGAATTACAGAAGAGGGGTTGAATATAATTCTGGCTACTTTTTCAAATTTTAAAACAGTTCTAATTTGATAAATATAACAATGTTTGATTAACAGTTGTGCGGAATAAAAAGATGATAGAAATCAAAACACTAAGTAATAAAAACAAAAGCTTTTAAAACTTTCTGGTGGATTTGAAAGTATCTACCAGATATATATATACATATATATATATATCAAATGAGAACCCGTGAAGCTTGAATATCTCACAGCTGCTTACAAGTTTGAACAACTAAACTACAGAGAAATGCTTACATGATATAGCTTGATATGTTTCTCTGAAAATGTATCAGCTTAGTTAATTGTTCTACTTGCTTCACTTGGTTTATATATATCACCAAGTTTACATGACAATAAGACACGATAATAAAACAAAACAAATCTAGTCTAACTTCATGCTACTTCACTACTCTATTCCAGCATCTTTGAATATCTTCACAATTGCATGGAAATGGTAATGCTTCTTTATTCTCAAATTCCTTCTTATCTGGCTGCCACATTCCTTTTGCAAACACCCGATGCATGTGACTGTGTTGTCACTATCAACAGCTATTTGAATTTGATCATCCGTCGGGTCTATGCTTGTCATCTGTCAGAAGTCTTGTAGATTATCCGTCGGGTGTCTATTTGTCACTTGACTCCATTTCACTTATACAGAATTACAAGACATCTCATATTTACAATTAATCAACCTATTCTGCATATCAGTCTAGTAGTCAACATGACTTACAGAACCCTAAGCAACCTACTTGACTAATACATGTTGTTTGCAGAAATGTGCTACAGTTCTTATTATTACATAAGCTACTCACTCGATGGATGTTAATCTGTCATCCATCGGGACTGTAAAGTTTATCCGTCAGGACTTTATTAGATCATCCGTCGAGTGCTACAAAATACACTAATTTAAATCTACTAAGGTGATTTGTTTAACTTATCATCAAGTTCACAACATATTCCTAACAATCTCCCCCAATTTATGTCTACTGGAATTGTAGCCATAAATTAAGAGAAACTTGATGATAAAAAAACACCCTAAAGATTCAGATTGAAAAGTAGTAGATAAAATTGATAAGTGCTACAATATTTACTGAAAATTGAACAAAGCAAAGTGTACAAAGAGTTGCTCACAAACATTATCAAGGTGCTCCTCTAGTCTGAGCAGATAAATCTATTTCCTTGATTGTCTGGATTTCTTCCCAAGCCTCCTGTTGTTCTCTTCTATTTTATTCTGGAGTTGTCTGTGGAATTCAAGTTCATCAGCTTCAGATAAATTCAACATTTCTTGCATTTCCAAAAGAGTCTCATTGCTAGAGATACTCAGTTGGTCATCCAGTCTAAAAAATCTTCTAACTCCCTTATCTTCCATGAATTCCATTAGCCAATAAGGCCTCAAATGCACTCTCTTTCATATGAAGGGAATATACATAGTTTTTGGAAGTGCATCTTTGGCTCTATTACTCCTTAGCTCCTCTATTTTCTTTAGGACTATTCTCCTTGCAGTCACATTAAATCCAAAGTTCTTCTTGAAGGATGAATAGACCTTTATCAATACATATTGTCTTTCTTGAAGAATCCTGTGAAGTGGCCATGTGATCTTTTTCCCTCCATTGTACTTGAACACTAGCCTTTCAGGAAGATGTCTGTAAGCATCAATCCCTCTTACTTCTTCCAATTCTTCCAAGTAGAGGTTTATTTCAGAGAACTCCTTGATGTCACAGATGCATAAGAGATCTCCCTTGTTGACTGTGGGTTGAGATTTGGTTAGGGTCTTGGATCTAAGAGTCACAAGCTTCACTTTTTTGATTGCTCTAGTCATTGTTTTCTTTGGCTTGTTAAAGATTGGAAAGTTTAGTTCAGGATTTGGCAAACTATCCTAGTCTACTGGCTCATCCTTTGGAATTATGGGCTTTTGGATCCACCACCTTGAATTCTTCAAATGCCACTGAGGGTTTGGATGTCTGATTTGAAGTTGTAGATTTTTTGGGAATGTAATCTTCCATTTCCTCATCACTGAAGTCCAATTTTCTTTTGGAGGGGAGCTTGTATCTGAATCTTCTTTTCTGTTGTGGTTTCCGTTGCATTTTCTGATCTTGAGGTTCAACAATCACAGATAGTTGTGCAGAAATCTCAGTTGTAGTCTTCACAGCTTGAAGTTTGGCCAAGATAGCAGTTTGCTCCTTCTTTTGTTTGAGCTTCTTAGCATCTAAGGCAGCTTGCTTCTTTTCTTGCCTGATTCTTTCTTTCTCTTCTTTTTTATCTTCTACAAACTGAGGGTGTCCAGCCACCACACAGATTTCCTTACCATTTCTATAAATCTTGGCAATTCTTCTTTTAAGTACTGAATTAGCTGGATCCTTGAAAAATGCAATTGACCTAGCCAACAGCTTCTTCTCATCTGGCCTAGGTGTCTCATACACAGTATCCATATGATTTTTGTCAAAAAACTTTGAGTAGTTTCTTTTAGGCTTCAAGACCAGATTTGCCTTTGGAGACTTTATGCAAGAAGTTTGACCCTTTTCCAGATAATTCAAACTAATTTCATTTACAGAAATCTGCTTGACTTGAGAGAGATGATTAAAGATTTTGTCTGGTTTCTGAATTGGCACAAATATCTGTTGAATTTCTGCATCTTATTCCTCCATTTTTCTTTTAGTTCCTTCTCAGCTGCTGCTACATCAATCTTTAGCAGTTTGTCATTTATTCCAGTTTTGCTGCTGCCAGATTGATGATGTCAATGTTGTCCATGGCTGGTGGCTTAGTGAAAGCAATACTTTGCTGACTTGAATGTTGAGCTGTTTCTCCCCCTCACTTGATGAATCTTTCTTCCCCTTTTTGTTAGCATCAAGTTGTTGATTGGGAGGAGTGAGCAGCCACCAATTGTTGGAACAGAGCAGTCTGAGTTTCCTGATTAGCAAGTATCTTGGCCATTTACTTCTCCACATCAGATAATCTAGAGTCCATGGCCTCAACCTTTCTATTTAGATCAGCTTCCTTCCTCAGTTTCTGAGCTATCTCGGTCATGATGGTTCCAGGAAGTCTAGCATCCAACCTTACTATGAAATCATGTTTTACTTTAGAAACTTCTTGCTTTATTTCATCCACACTTTGACTATGTTGGAGAACTTGAATCTTGTGCATTTGTAGAGCTTCAAGATGTGCTGTAAGTAATCTCTTTGTTCTGGCATTTGTGGATGCTTGAATGGCTGTTTGGGTGTCATGAATGAGCTTGAATAATATGGATTGGAGATGTGAGTATGAACATTCTTTGGTTAGCATCCAGGAAGGAATGTCTGCATCTCCCCCTATGCTCATGCTGTCTTCCTCATCATCCCCATCAGCATCTCCAAAAGAGTCTTCAGCCAGTTCAAAATCACTGCCAGTATTGGATGGCATAGCAGTGATTGCATCCTTTGCTCTTTGTAGATAAACAGTTGTGTGTACTAGATTGAGCATCTTTTCAGCCTATTCATTGCCCTGTACAGCTAGAGTTTGATAAGCTGTAACAGGATGAGTAAATGTCTCAGCATCTAGGGAGATAGAATCCATGACAGCTTGATATTCTTGCTGAAATAGTCTCTTCCTTTTTGCATCACTGACATTTATTGACTCACTAGCAATGGTGTCCACCCTTATCACTCATGTACCTGCATTTCTCTCATAATCTCTCTTTTGTTGCATCAAGGGCTCCCTTTGGCTTCCCACCCTCACACCCTCACCTTCACCATCTAAGGCGGGACTCCTCTCACTCACTTTTGCCAGACCTGAAGAAATGGTCTGCATTGGTTCACTCTTTTTCTCTCCTTTTGCCTGGGAGCAACACAACCTCTCACTCAATTCACTCCATGCCCTCAGTCCTAAGAGTGATTGTACTACTACTAAGTCATGTGCACTTGTGACAATTGTAGAAATTTGAAGTTGTGTAGAGACTCCCGACGGATGAGGAATATCCATCAGGATAGTAGTTTAGCTAGCCGACGGATGACTGCTGTTAGGCACATCCATCGGGATACAATCACTACTCGACGGATGAAGAATATCCACCGGGATAGAAGAAATTTATGAGTTTGGAGTGGAGACTATTGTAGACTCTGTGCATATTGATGAAAATTTGGGCACATATGTCTCAATAGACTCAGAAAGAATTGGCAAGTGAGCCAACAAATCATCTAAAAGATGTTGCTCACTTGCTTGGATTTTTGGCTTCTCCAAGAGAGTTAAAGATGGAGAATTTGGAAGTGATGTATGAATCATGTCTACATCCAGTGAGTGTGTGTGTGAATTTGGTGTTTCAGGTGCTTCAATTATTAATGATTTTGGTCATGACTCCACATTTATTGGAGCCATATCAATTTGACTTTGAGATGGTGCAGTGACTGGGTCTTTAGCACCAGTTTGCACTGTGTGTGTTCCTTGTGCATCTCCAAGGGTTTTAGATCTTTTCTTTCTAGCATAAGTCTGTGGTGAACTTATGTCCCTAACCCTCTTGGCATGTGCTCCTGGTTGGGAGTTTGTTTCAATAATAACATCATTTTGGGAGGATGAAACTAGTTTGAGCTAATATCCTTATTGACGACCACAGTTTGTTGGGAAACTGTGGTGTGGCTAGGTTTAGGTACACTAATCTCACCAGCCTTATCCTTAGAGTTTCTTTGATTTTCACCCTGTCCCTCACCTTGCTCACTCTCTTTCATAATCCCCTCTTTGTGTTTAGTAGATTTTGCAACTGATTTCTTTTGAAAGAAACCAAAGGGGGCTTTCTTAGCTTTGGATTTTGGAATTATTGTTTTGGTAGCTTGGGTAGGCATCTGTTGGGTCATTGACACATATGCCATAGCTACACTTGAAGGCAAAGAAATGTGTGAGGTTGGAAGAGTGGAGACACTGGTGCTTACCTCACTTACCTGAGGTCCCCCATGATTGGAAAGTAAAAGAGGGGTACCTCTTTGTGGTGACTTACCCTGTTGAGATCAGCAATGACTCTCCTTTCTTGAATCCAACAATTCAGTTTTTTGGTTGGGTTCTAAACAACAATGTTCTCAATAAGATGGCTAGCAAGCACCATAAAGAATCAAGCATAATAGACACTTTTACCTCTCTTATTAAGTTCCCCTAACTTATAACCTAACTCAAACATCATCAAGTCACTGAAGTTAAAGTACTTATCAGTAACTAGCATATAAAGCATGTTAAGCACGAAAATGTTAACAGAATCAAAATTGCTTATTTTAACAGAAAATATCTTAGTCAGCACATCACACAGATAACTCCATTCCTTTCTAAGACCTAGCCTCCTAATCTCACTTAACTTAGAAGTTGAAAGTGCATAGCCCATAGAATTTAACATGTTAACTATATCAATATCTGTGTGTGAAATAGTATAAGTGTTATCTTGAATTCTAAAGCATGCTTGATAATGTCACTAACAATGCAAAATTGCTTACCTTTAAGAGTGAAAGTTATGGTCTTGTCAGTAGAGTTATACACGACAGTTGTCTATATCTCCTCCAAAACTTCACAGTAGATTGTGGGTGATTTCAACATAGCATAACTGAGTTTACAACTCTTCACAAGGTCCATCATCTTGTGAAAGTCTCCAGACTGTGGAATCTCCTTTTTCACAAGAGCTACAAAGTTGTTCTTTTCATAGATAAATCCAGATTGAGACATGATTTTGACTACTGGTGCCATTGTTAGAGAATGAGAAATTTGCAGAGAGAATATTTTCTTTGGAGAAGAAAGGAAGTTAGAGCAATTGATTTGAGAATGATAAGAGAATAGAATAAAAATGAATTCTGCTTTTATACTATCTCAGAAATAAACTGTCAAAAATAATAAAGTGAAATAAAGTAACCAATCAAAATAGCCGTTTAAAAATAACTAAACTATAAAAATTCTGTCACTTATCTGTCGTGTTATACTTACAAACCGTAAGTATACCCGATGGATAACGTTCATAGTTTTAACGGCTAAGATTGAGACAATTCGACGGATGAGAATAAAACAATTATCCGTCGGGTTATAAAATAATCCTATAAAGTAATTGATTTTTATAAACAAATAATATTTCGACGGATGATCAAACTCGATGGATAATGATCATCCGTCGGGATGTAAATTTTGACTTAGCCAAAATTTCATCCAAAACAGAGAAATCAATTAAGTTTCTGGCTGCATTAAAACTTGCAAAAATATCTGAAATAATTCAAGAGTAGTTAAGCATACCTAACTCACTTACGGACCTTGAAAAAGTGGATTCATCAAGTGGCTTGGTAAAGATATCTGCAAGCTGCTTTTCACTTGGAACAAAATGAAGTTCCACAGTACCATTCATCACATGTTCCCTAATGAAGTGGTACTTGATGTCTATGTGCTTTGTTCTTGAATGTTGTACTGGATTTTCAGTGATGGAAATTGCACTTGTGTTATCACTGAAAATGGGAATTCTATCCACTTGTAGACCATAGTCCAGCAATTGGTTTTTCATCCACAAAATCTGTGCACAGCAACTACCAACAGCAATATATTCAGCTTCAGCTGTAGAAGTAGAAACTAAATTTTACTTTTTACTGAACCAGGACACAAGCTTGTTCCCTAGAAATTGACAGGTCCCTGTTGTACTTTTTCTGTCTATTTTACAACCTGCATAATCTTCATCTGAATAACCAGTTAGATCAAAACCAGAATCTTTAGGGTACCAAATGCCAAGTTTTGGTGTTTCCTTGAGATATCTGAAAATTCTCTTAATAGATACTAAGTGAGATTCTCTATGATCTGCCTGAAATCTCACACAAAGACAAGTAGCAAACATTATATCTGTCCTACTAGCTGTTAAGTACAGAACTGAGCCAACCATGCCCCTATAGCTTGAAATATCCACAGACTTTTCAGTAGTGTTTAATTCAAGCTTAGTTGCAGTGGCGACAGGAGTTTTTGCAGATGTGCAATCCATTTGATCAAACTTCTTTAAAAGATCATGAATTTATTTAGTTTGACTGATGAATATTCCATCACTAACTTGCTTAACTTGTAAACCGAGAAAGTAAGTTAGTTCTCCCATCATGCTCATTTTATACGTACTTTGCATCAATTTGGCAAACTTTTTGCAAAGTTTTTCATCTATAGAGCCAAATATAATATCATCTACATAGATTTGAACAAGTATACTAGAGCCATTAACATTTCTAAAGAATAGAGTTTTATCAGTAGTACCTCTTGTGAAGTAATTTTCCAAAAGAAACTTTGATAAAGTGTCATATCAGGCTTTAGGTGCTTGCTTCATTCCATAAAATGCTTTCAAAAGATAGTAGACATATTCTGGAAAATTTGAATCTTCAAAATAAGGAGGTTGACTGACATAGACTTCCTCCTCCAAATCTCCATTTAGAAAGGCACTTTTGACATCCATTTGATAGACCTTGAAATTGGCATGAGCTGCATAGGCTAAGAAAATTCTGATGGCTTCAAGTATTGCAACAGGAGCAAAAGTTTCATCAAATAATATTCCTTCTTGTTGACAGTAGCCCTTAGCAACCAATCTAGCTTTGTTCCTGACCTCTATGCCATTTTCATCCATCTTGTTTCTAAATACCCATTGGTATTAATTGAATTCTTTTCTTTAGGTTTGGGTACCAGCTTCCACACCTTGTTCCTTTCAAATTGGTTTAGCTCCTCCTGCATAGATAAAATCCAATCAGGATCCAACAAAGCTTCTTCTACCTTCTTTGGTTCTTCCTTAGATAGGAAGCTGCTATATAGACATTCTTCTTGAGTTGCTCTCATTGTTTGAGCTCTAGAAGATTCATCACCAACGATGAGCTCAAAAGGGTGATCTTTAGTCCATTTCCTTTGTTGAGGTGGATTAGCTCTAGATGAAGAGGCCTCATTATTATCTTGATGTGTGACTGAGTTTTGATTATGAGAAACTCCCCCTGAGTTTTTGAATCTTTGATTGAGAAAGGGGAACTTTCTGTAGGTGATCTATTCTGACTTTTAGCTTCTCTTAATGTTCCTACGAATGATGCACTTTGTGTCCGGACGGATGAAGCTGATTGTCTCCCGACGGATAAGGCAGATTGTCTCCCGACGGATGAAGCATTTTGTAACTCGACAGATGTTGAATTATGTGCTTCATTAATTATAGATTTTTCTGTATTATCCTTAGTCATTGTTTCTTGATCACTTTCATCATCACTAATCATCTCCATGTTGTCAAACTTGAGGCTTTTATGGAAATCTCCATCTTGTAGTCCTTCAATCTTTTTGTCATCAAACCCAACATGTACTGATTCCATAACAATGTTGGTTATTAGATTGTAGACTCTATATGCCTTTCCCACAGCATATCTAACAAAAATTCCTTCATCTGCTTTAGCATCAAACTTCCCATGTTGATCAGTTTGATTCCTTAAGATATAACATTTGCAGCCAAAGACATGAAGAAAATTTAGAGTTGGCTTCCTATTCTTGAACAATTGGTAGGATGTCATGCATTTTGTTTGATTAACCAAAGAGATATTCTGAGAGTAGCAGGTAGTATTCACAGCTTCAGCCCAAAAATATGTTGGTAACTTTGATTCTTCAAGCATTGTCCTTGCAGCTTCAATAAGAGATCTATTTTTCCTTTCCACTACTCCATTTTGTTGAGGAGTTCTTGTTACAGAAAACTCATGCATAATCCCATTATCTTCACAAAATGATCTCATCACAGAATTCTTGAACTCAGTTCCATTGTCACTCCTGATTCTTCTTACTTTAAGGTCAGGATGATTATAGACCTGCATTATGTGATTGATAATGATTTCACTAGCTTCATCTTTAGATTTTAGGAAATATGTCCAATAGAACTTTGAGAAATAATCCACAATTACTAGGCAAAATCTTTTCCTTGAGATGGACAACACATTGACTTGTCCAAACAAATCCATGTGTAGAAATTATAAAGGTTCTTCAATTGTTGACTCATGCTTCTTTCTGAATGATGTTTTGATCTGCCTTCCTTTCTGGCAGGCATCACACAATCCATCCTTAGAAAATTCCACTTGAGAAATACCTCTAACCAGTTCTTTCTTGACAAGGTCATTCATGGTCTTGAAGTTTAGATGGGACAGTTTTTTGTGCCAAAGCCAAATTTCATCTTGGCTTGCTTTACTGAGAAGGCAAGTTTCTAATTCTGCATTTGATGAGTTGAAATCAGCTAAGTACACATTTCCTTTTCTCACTCCAGTGAGAACCACTTTGTTGCTCTTTTTGTTTGTCACAACACAGGCTTCTGAATTGAAGGTTACTGAGTTGCCCTTATCACAAAGCTGGCTGATACTCAACAAATTATGCTTGAGACCATCCACTAGGGCAACCTCTTCAATGATGACATTGTCTTTTGAAATCAAGCCATATCCCATAGTATAACCCTTGTTGTCATCTCCAAAAGTAATACTTGGGCCAGCTCTTTCCTTGAACTCAGTGAGCAGGGTAGAATCTCCAGTCATGTGCCTTGAGAAACCACTATCCAGATTCCAAAATTTCTTTATGTTTCTTTGCACACATCAAGATCAAATCAAGTTAATTTTGGTACCCAAGTTTTCTTGGGTCCTGTTTTGTTAGCTTTCTTCTTTAGTTTCTTAGGTTTGATCTCATTTGACTTGGGAATTTCTGATTCATCCTTAGTCATTTGAGTTGGACCTTTGAAACCAGTCATTAAAATAGAATTATCATGCACATTTTGATTAACAGGAAAAGGCATGCTATTTGCAAACAGGTTATTCCAGTAAGGCATGCTAAATGGCATTTGAGGCATACTAAATGTAGCATAATTAATATTAGGTGCAAACGGCATATTAGCAAATTGTGCATTCATATTCTGAGCAGACATACCATTCATAGGCATAGAAAGTTTGCAACTAACAGACAAATGATTAACACTACCACGCTTAACACAAATTTTTCTTGGAGTATATTTATCAGGTGTGTAGTTGTTATGTTTGTTAATTCCTACTTTTCCATTTCTATTGTTTTTCCTTTTGGCTTTTATTTTAAGCTCAATCTTTTCTAATCTGTCATTCAATTGCTTGATGGACAGATGACCAACATTAACTTTCTTTTCCTTCCTGACTTGAATTATTTCTCCTAGAATAAAGTTCTTAGAAACTGATCCATATTTCTCATTTAACTTAGCTAGCTTAGCTTTGCTAATTGGTTTACTCACAGCCGACGGATGTGGATCTTGTCACTCGACATATAATCTTTTTGATTATCCAACGGATGATTTTCATCATCCATCGAGTCCACATCTGTAAGCAATCCTTCAACCAAATTGGACTCAAGCTTCTCTTTACTCTTCTTCCAGGCTGCATCACAAAAGGACTCAATACCTTGTACTTTAGTGATTTGAATATGGACATCTCTGGATGATTTCCATGCCTTAATCACTTCATGTTCTCATTCAAGATACTTCTTTAAAATCTCTTATTTCTTCAAGGACTAAGTTAATTCATCCTTAGAAATCTTACACTCAATTTTCAATTTCTCAAATTCAATAAACTGAGACTCTAGCACATTATTCCTCTCACTTAAAAACAAGTTGTTTTCTTTAATTTTAGCATTTTCCTTAGTGAGGGACTTAAGTGTAACACGCAGGTGATATAATTCCGTGGACATGTCATTTATTGCATCATTACAATCAGCTTTAGATAAATGTGCTAGGTTAGTGGTGATTACTTGATTGATTGAAGAACTTGTTTCTTTTTCATCAGATTTGGCCATTAGGGCTAGATTGACATAACTTGTTTCTTCATCTTCATCCAATCCATCTGCAGCTCAATCATTCTCTTGTGTGATGAAAACCCATTCCTTTTTTTTGAGCAACTCAAAGTATTTCTGTTTATAATCAACAGGCTCAAACTTCTTTTTGCTAGAATCAGACTTTCTACACTCACTGGCAAAATGCCCTGCCAAGCCACATTTAAAACATTTAAATTTGGATTTATCCATCATGTTTCTATTTGGCTTGGCTGCTCAAAAATTCTTTTTGAATTTGAGCTTGGAAAATCTTCTGGATATGAATGCTAGATGTTCATCAATATCATCCATGTCATCTTGGCTCAAGTGATCTTCATTTTCAGCTATCAGCCCTTTACCCTTGCTTTCACAGACCTTTGATGTAGACTCAACAACTTCTACCTTCATCTCTTTCTCCTTCTCTAACTCAGTAACCAGTGCTATGGACCCTCCTTTCTTCCTTCCTTTCTCCATCCTCTCATCTTGCTCTATTTCAAGCTCATAAGTTTTCAGGATGCCATACAGTCTATCCAAGGTAAACTCCTTGTAATCCTCTGAATTTCTCAATGAGACTGTCATTGGCTTCCACTCCTTTGGAAGAGATCTAAGGAACTTGAGGATAGAGTCTTTCGTTTGATAGACTCTTCCATGCAACTTCAGTGCATTTAGTAGATTTTAAAATCTACTAAAAATATCAGTGAAAGATTTACTTTCTTCATAGTGGAAATGCTCATATTGCTGAATCATTAGCTGCATCTTGTTCTTCCTTACTTACTCAGTACCATCTCAAATAATCTGGATTATGTCCCAAACCTCTGTGGCTGTTTTACAGTTAATAATGTTATCAAACATATCACCATCAACTCCATTGAACAATATATTCTCGTCAGGATCCTCCTCAGCAACAATCCCTTATGGGATAGCATCCTCAACTGCAACATTCTCAATATGAATCTCATCCGGTCCCTCGTTAGGGTACTCTATTGGATTCACAATTTGATCTCCAACATGTAATAAAACATCCTCATGCTGATGCTCCTAAAACCTCAGGGTTCGGTGCCCCGCTGCCCTATACGATAACGAACTATGTTACTATCATGATATTTATAAGGGTTCCCGAAAGGGTTTTAATTGTCATTACTACATTAGGTAGTCCGACTATGAACTTGGCAAGAGTTCTTATTACCTTAGTGAACTTATCATTTTAACAACGTATCATCTCCGAGGTTTATAACTCTTAGCTCTGATACCATTTCTATAACACCCCCAAATCCGGGGTCGGGAATCCGAGTCGTCACGAGTTCCATTTCCCTTAATAACACTCAGTCTTAATAAACAACCAACTACTGCGTACTGTGACCCCACAATATACACACACACACCATAAGTTATAGTCTCAGAGATGAATACCAAATAACACAAGTCATTTTATTCCACAATTATAAACCATTACACCTTAAAAAGGGTTTCTGAATAAATTTACATTTTCCTTGCCATTATTACAGTTCATATATATACATCAACAGTTGAAAACCTAGCCTACTGGTAGTTCCTACCTCAGCTATAGCGTCATCCACGCCTACAGGAAACTGCGGAATGTTTCTTACCCACTTGCGAATTGGGAGCTTAGTCATGTTCATTTTGTCTATTTGTTGTTGTGTGATGAAAGAAGAAAGTAAGGGTGAGCAACAAGCTCACCAAAATAATATGTATAATGATTAACAATATATGAGCATTCCTATCATAATACTCATGAAAGTCTTGGTCAAGCAGATATGAACCAAGTTTGATATCTTAACACAACCAAGTCGCAAAATATTCAGTATATATGTATATATACTTTTCGAAATTTTGGAAATCCTCTTCCATGCATAATATACACAGAGTTCCAGTCTATAACTGTATAAAGATATCGTTGCAAGATGATCTCATATATCTAACCTTGTCTCAACGTTTTTCTGAAAATATTTGTCATACATAAGATAATCATTTACTAGATATAAGTTAAAAAGATGAAGTTACAAGATACTCCAATATACTTATATCTTTTCCGAATACTACTTGAACTACCATCATTCAAGGTATAATCAGTTTCAAAAGTTCATCACATAGATGAGACTACGAGATAAGACTTGAGTAAATTCAATCTTTGAAATATCATCCAAAAGAAATGAAATTACGAGATACTTCATTAAGTCGCGATATATATATACACACCTATATATATATATATCTCATACATTCCCTGAAAACCTCTGTCTTGTCAAGTATAAGAGAATTTGAAAATAAGAGAATTTTGGCATAAACCTGATATCTTGCTGATAAAGCAAAGATACCAATAAGTAACCTTTTCTACTAGTAGATGGACGAATTCCCCACTGGTCATCACCCTGGCCGCATTAGGACCTATGCTGGACTGCCACTCAGCCACTTACGCATTGATGGACTCCCGCCGAGCCACTTACACTTTTATGGACGCCCACTGAGCCCATGTTGCTTATGCCGACTCAAATAGATGGACTTACTTCCCTAACGTTAGGTATGTAATCAAAATGTTTGCTCAAAACAGCAACCTCGTTGCGAATATAAAATACACCACAGAGCCGGATCCCTCCGGTTTTGAGCGAGTATTTAAATCCCCTTCGAAAGGAAGATCTTAAATCTAAAAATAAGTTTTGGGATCCGCTCTAACTTTTAAAATCATTTTGAAGACTCGAAAACATTTTAAAGAATGTTTAGAGTAATGATGATTTAATAAAATAAATCAATCCTGATATATTAGAAAATATCTAAATATTATTATTTAAATAATATTCCCATAAGGATAATCTTTATAAAAAAATTGAAGTAGAAGTTTTAAAAACTCATACTTAAAATGAATAATGAATAACAAAAGACATACTTATACGAAAGTACGATCTTTATTTGAATAATCAAAAATCAGTTTGATTATTATTAAAAACTATCGAATATACCTTATTCGATTAATAGTTATTGGAAAACTATAAGCTACTCACTCGATGGATGTTAATCTGTCATCCACCGGGACTATAAAGTTTATCCATCGGGACTATATTAGATCATCTGTCGAGTGCTACAAAATACACTAAGTTAAATCTACTAAGGTGATTTGTTTAAGTTATCATCAAGTTCACAACATATTGTGTTCCTGGTAAGGTTTTAACGAGACATGGTGTTCTTATGAGTCATCAAAGGAGAGATAAAACTAAACACATATCACCGAAGTTTTTCTTCACACATGAGCTTCTAGAAAATGGAGAAATTAAAGTTCAACAGATTCGCTCAAGTGAAAATCTTGCAGATCTATTTACCAAGTCATTGCCGCCAACAATTTATGAAAGACTGGTACACAAGATAGGGATGCGTCGGCTCAGAGTTCTTAAATAATTTTTCCAAATCGATGTACTCTTTTTCCTTTAGATTTTTTTTCTCAAAAGGGTTTTTTCCTAGAAAGGTTTTAACGAGGCACGATTATTGAAAATTGGACATCCAAGGGGGAGTGTTATAATATGGATGTCCTTAGAGCTTTCTAGAATATAACTCTTGACATTCTAGTTTATAACTCTTGGCTTTCTAGTTCATATAACTCATGCCCTTTGGCCTTTCATATATCTTGTAACATCCATCTATTCACCTATAAATAGGTGTAATATATATGTGATGATGTCAAAGATTACTGAAGATGATAACATCATTAGTGTTCATGATCAAAGTGTGAAGCAAAGCTAAATGGACATCTGATCTATGGAGAATAATGAACTGTTACATTTCATAATCTGTTAAGCTTGCGGTTAGTCTTGTTAACAGGCATGAATGTGTGTTAAGCAATCTTCTCACAAATTGGGGGAGATTGTTGTGCAAGACATGCCTGTATCTCAATAAGACTAAGTCATATTGACAACCCTAAGTAAGTTGTATTGTTATCTTAGTTTGTATTTGTACTTGTAACATTTTAAAGTCTGTAAACATGCAAAGGAGCATACTTGAGTTTTTTTCCTGAAACAGTATTAAGCCTAAGGATTCTATCTGGAAGAAGATCAAGGTGATCATGCCTCAGAAGAATTTTGAAGAAGCTTGGAGTTGAATAAATATGTTTTGTTAAAAATTCTCTAAGTCAAGATCTCTACAAGTTACAGATTTAGTGTTATAGAGAAGTCATTCGAGAACTCCAAATGACTTATCGAGAAGTCAGGAAAGCTACTAGAGAACCCAGAGAGATATCGACAAGTCAAGAAGGCATGAAGGTTGGAGATATCGACAAGCCATTTCTTCACTAGAGAACTCAGAGTTATTGACAAGTCTATATTCATTAAAGAACTTTGAGTTATCAATAAGTCAAAGTTCACTAGAGAACTCAGAGATATCGATAAGTCAAAATTTACTAGAGAACTCTAAGTTGTCGACAAGTCAAAGTGAAGACATGATGCTGAGAGATCTCGGCAAGCCAAAGTTTCATTCGAGAACTCAGAGACCTCTATAAGTCAAATTCACTAGAGCATTAGAGATCTCGATAAGCCATTATACTTATCGAGATGTCAAGATCTCTATATGCCTAATTGGAGATCTCGAGTGAAATTCTCAGAGTACAAAATCACAGACCAGTTCAATATTTAAGATAAACAATCAACAAATAATCCAACCAGCTGGATTGACAAGTCTACAAAAAGCAGCTTGAAGAATGTGTCAGATCAATGGTGAAGATTAACTGATAGAGGAACATCAAGATAATCACAAGATGCTAAAGATAAGCTAAGCCAGAAATGGAAGAGTTATTTTTCTATAAATAGAAATGAAAAGTGACAGTTTAAAAAAGTGAATAGCATGTCTGAAAGGCATATGTCATAGCCTACTCGTTTATTCGAGTATTTAACTCAACTCAAATAAGAATGTAATAAGTAAATAGTGGATCAATCATCAGAGAGATCTCACAATGTAACATCTGTCAAAGAATAAAGAAACATTGTTCATCTGCAGACTTGAAGATTCACTGGAAGAAGTTCAAGAATTTGATCATGCCTCAGTGATATAAATCAAGATCGTGGATTTAATCAAGTGACAGAGATCTCGTCAAGGTATCATTTATTACAAGGATTCAATCAGAATATCAAAGTCAAGACATGAAGAAATGTCACGGAAGTTAGTCACTCATGAACCAGACAGTACATCGAGTGTCAGCATTGAAGTGGCGGAATTGATTCATAAGTCTCAGTGACTTTCAGAAGATTGTCAGAAAAATGGATGCTGCTCAGCGTTAGTATTAATTCTCTATTAATTAATTAAGTCATATAATTTAATTAAGAAAATAAATTATATCTGCAAAGATTAATTTATTGATTAATTGAATTAAATTGATTAATTAATTTAGAATTAATATTAAGGATTTACAAGATTTTAATTGGTTTAAAATCTGCTTAAATTCAGCAAGATAATTCATTTGAACTAGTATGACAATCGGTATGACAATTGATAGTCATACCGAAAGTCATGCCAATACATTTAATTGTCTTATTAGAATTTCTGTTTAGATTAAAATCTGTTATTAATTCAGCAAGACAATTTATTTGAACTAATATGACAATCGGTATGACAATCAATAGTCATACCGAAAGTCTTGCTAGCTTATTTTAATTGTCTTGCTAGTTGTAAATTTTGTCATACCGAAAGTCTTGCTGGCCAAAGAAGATTGTCATGCCAGTACATTTTTACATTCGGCTGTTTGATAAAAAGGAGCAGAAGTCTGTTATTTCATTCCAATAAAAAAAACAGAACACAAACTCAAGAACAAAAGAAAAAGGAGCAGAAAAATATTTCATCTCATCTGCAACTTCAAGATCAATTTCTAGATTGTAAAGTTAAATCCAATCAACTAGAAATACTTATCTTGTTCTTGTGTTTCAATCTAGCGGATTAAAATCCCTAGAACTTAATCTCAAATCGCATTTAGCATTTGATCTTTTAATTACAAAAATAGAAAAAGTTCATGTCGAATTTATTCTAGATTTGTAATAATTGATTTGAGATTAATCCCTTGTAACCGATACCGTAGTTGTAACACCTTTCAAGTTTAATAAAAGTTTTATTTAACTTGAATTTTGTTTCACAATTTTATTCCGCATTTTATTTGATTAAACGGTATTGTTTGCATTCAACCCCCCCTTCTACAAACAAATTGGGACCTAACAATTGGTATCAGAGCCTTCTGATTAACGTACAAATCTAAATCCTAGACTTTTGTGTTTCTTTCACTTCTTGAATTTTTTATTCACTTAAAAAATTCATAATGACTACACAAAAAGTTGGAACCGTTAAAATTCCACTTTTCGATAAAGAAAATTATGTTATGTGGAAGAAGAAGATGCTACTGTTTTTACAGGTTGCTAATCCCAAATATTTGCAAGTGTTGAAGAAGGGTCCAAAAATTCCTATGGTTATGGAACCAGAGGTAATAGAAAATGATGTGGTGATCACCAAAGCGAGAACTTATGTGAAGGATCCTGAGGACTTCTCTCCTGCTGAAATAGAAGAAGCTTCCCTGGATGCTAGCCTTCAATTAATCTTAGTAGATTCCCTTAATCCCCTGATGAATAGACATGTGATGAATTGTAAAGATTCCAAACATATCTGGGAAACTATTGAGATTATTAATGAAGGCACAGAGGAAGTTAGGGAGAACAAACTAGAAATCCTAACCTCTGAGTATGAATACTTTAAATCCAATCCAGGAGAAGGAATCACTGAAGCGTTTGAGAGGTACAATGCATTGATCAACAACCTGAACATTAATGGTAAATACTATTCCATCAGGGAGGTCAACAAAAAGTTCCTTTTAACACTGCCAACTCATCTCGAACATAGAATCACTGCCATAAGAGAAGCAAGAGATCTGAGTGAGATTTCTTTGGAAAGGCTCTATGGTGTGTTAAAGACTTATGAGTTGGAGCAGATTCAGCAGAAGGAAGTTTATGGGAAAGGAAGAGTGGTCAGCACGTCTACTGCTCTAGTAGCTGATGAACAACAACAACAACCACAATATCAACAACAATCTCAACAGTCAGAAAGAATGGTACAGTCTTCCAAGGTTGAAGATAATGTGATAGTAGCAGAATTTGATTCTCCTACTACAAATCAATCAGGAGATGATTATTATTCCTTGGAAGAACTGGAGCAATTGGAGGATGAGTCAATGGCCCTGATTGTCAAGAGATTCTCAAATGTCAGATTCAAAAGGAATCCCAAGTTCAAGTACAAGTCCAACTACAACAGATTCCTGAAAGGTGGATCTTCATCCTCTAACACCAGCAGTGGTGGGTATAAAACAGGGATGGTTGATCGAAGCACCATTCGATGCTTCAACTGTAATGAGTTGGGACACTTTGCCACAGAATGCAGGAAGCCAAAACAAGCTAGGAAGAACTCTTACGATTCTAATCAGAAGAGTAAATCTGAAAGGGCGTACCTGGCAAAGGGAAGAAGCTGGGATGATACTGACAGTGAAGATGAAGAAGTTGGGAATCTTGCTCTCATGGCTAGTAATGCAAGCACCTCATCGTCAAGAAAAGAGGGCATTAAACAGGTACAACCGGTAGTGTGGATTCTTGACAGCGGATCGTCAAGACATATGACCGGAGATAGAGCCCTGCTATCAAATGTGGTTGAGAAAGCTGGCCCAGTGGTTACCTTTGGAGATAACAGCAAAGGTTTAATGGAGGGATATGGCTGTTTGCTAGCTGGAAATGTTATCATTAAAAATGTATATGTTGTGCAAGGACTTGAACACAATCTGCTTAGCATTAGTCAATTCTGTGATAACGGCTACAATGTTTTATTCGACAAGCTGAAGTGTCAGATTCTGCACAAGAAAAGTGAAAAACCCTCCTTAATGGGAATCCGGAAAGGAAATCTGTTCGTAGCTGACATGAACTCTGGAAGCAATCTTGAAGTCAATTGTTTCTATGCAAAGGCATCGTCAGATGAGAGTTGGCTATGGCACAAGAGACTTTCTCATCTCAATTTCAAAACAATGAATTCTCTTGTCAAAAGAGAATTGGTAAGAGGTCTGCCTCAGCTGGAATTCTCTCCAGAAGGACTATGTGAGGCTTGCCAGAAAGGAAAGTCAAAGAAAGCAAGTCACAAAGGCACTGACACATCTTCCATAACTGGTGTTCTGCAATTATTGCACATGGATTTATTTGGTCCAGTTAATATCCTTTCTATGTCAAAGAAGTGTTACTGTCTTGTGATAGTTGATGACTATTCCAAGTATACGTGGGTTTTATTTCTTCACTCTAAGGATGAAACACCACAAGTTGTGATTGATCATATCAAGATGATTGAGTTAGATTCTAACGTCCCTGTTAGAGCAATAAGGTCAGATAATGGGACAGAATTCAAGAATGCACTTCTCAATGGATTCTGTACAGACAAAGGGATTACCAGAAAATTTTCAGCTCCTAGAACCCCTCAGCAAAATGGAGTGGTAGAAAGGAAGAATCGTACATTGATTGAAGCTGCAAGAACGATGTTAAGTGAATCAGGTCTTCCAATGTACTTTTGGGCTGAAGCTGTCAATACTGCATGTTATACTCAGAATCGAACTCTAATCAACAAAGACTTCATTAAAACTCCTTATGAGATTTTGAATGAACAGAAACCTTCTATCAAATACTTTCATGTATTTGGTGCCAGATGCTTCGTGCTCAAGGATGGAGATGATCGTCGTGGTAAGTTCGAGGCAAAGGCATATGAGGGTATTTTTGTTGGATATGGAAGAAGATCATATAGAGTGTATATCATTGATCAACACAAAGTAACTGAAAGTGTCAATGTTACATTTGATGACACTAAACTCCCTAGTATCCAAACTGAAGATCCTTCTGAGAAACTGAAGTTTGATGATACGTCAGATTCAGAATCAGAACATGGTCAAGAACCTGAGGTTGTTGCTGGTGAAGAACCTGTTAATCCTGATGATACTCAAGGTAATAGTGATGGAAACTTTGGCAACAATGGAGATACCACTGCTACTGACGGAGAATCTTCAAGTCAACATGGCAACAACTCAGGGGGAGATGCTGAAGGATCATCTAGTAGGACACAACATCACAATGAATTTCAAGGCGAATCATCAAGATCAAATCTTCCAAGACAGACTGTCTGGAATAAAGCTCACCCTTTTGAGTTGATTATTGGTGATCCAGATGTTGGAGTCAGAACTAGACGTGCTACTCAAAATGAGTGTCTGTTCTCAGGATTTCTTTCTGAGATGGAACCTAAGAAAATTGAAGAAGCACTGACTGATCCAGATTGGGTGATTGCTATGCAAGATGAACTCAATCAGTTTGAAAGTCAACAAGTCTGGAAACTGGTACCTAGGCCTGTACACAAGAAAGCTGTTGGTACTAGGTGGGTATTCAGGAATAAACTAGATGAAGATGGTGTGGTTACAAGAAACAAGGCAAGACTGGTAGCTAAAGGGTATTCTCAAGCTGAAGGCATTGATTATGATGAAACCTATGCTCCAGTGGCTAGACTTGAGGCCATCAGGATATTTCTGGCATTCGCAGCATTTTCAAACTTTAAAGTTTATCAAATGGATGTCAAGAGCGCCTTTCTGAATGGAAAGCTGGATGAAGAGGTATATGTAGAGCAACCTCCTGGTTTTGAAGATCCAGATCATTTGGATTTTGTCTTCTTTCTTTTCAAGGCTATCTATGGGCTAAAATAGTCTCCAAGAAAATGGTATGACACTCTCTTTGAATTTCTTATTGAAAATAGCTTTATTAGAGGTGTCATAGACAAAACTCTCTTTTCTAAAACACATAAGAAGGATACTATATTAGTACAAGTCTATGTGGATGATATAATATTTGGGTCTACTAATGATAATCTCTGTAAGAGATTTGCTAAGTTAATGCACAGCAAGTTTGAAATGAGCATGATGGGAGAGCTGAAGTTCTTTCTTGGATTATAAGTAAATCAAAGGTTAGATGGAACATTTATTTGTCAATCCAAGTATCTCAAGGAACTCCTCAAAAAGTACAATCTAGAGGATTCTGCATCAGCAAGGACTCCATCAACTACAGCTGTCAAGCTTGGACCATGTGAAAACTCCATTAAGGTAGATGTCACAAGCTACAGAGGTATGATTGGCTCGTTACTCTATCTTACTGCAAGTAGACCAGATATTATGTATGCTACATGTTTATGTGCAAGGTTCCAAGCGGATCCTAGAGATATTCATCTCGTTGCTGTTAAACGAATCTTAAGATATCTTAAGGGAACACCAAATCTAGGTATTTGGTACCCTAAAGAATCTGGTTTTAACCTTGTCGGATATACAGATTCAGATTATGCAGGAAGTGTTGTTGATAGGAAAAGCACCTCAGGAAGTTGTCAATTCCTAGGAAGCAGGCTAGTCTCATGGTACAGCAAGAAACAGCAAACAGTTTCCAACTCAACGGCCGAGGCTGAATATATTGCTGCTGGAAGCTGCTGTGCTCAGATCTTGTGGATTAGGAACCAACTACGAGACTATGGCTCTGTATTGAACAAGATTCCTATTTTATGTGACAACACAAGTGCAATAGCCATCACCAACAACCCTGTGCAGCACTCGAGGACAAAGCACATTGACATCAGGTATCATTTTATTAGAGAGCACGTCATGAATGGTACTGTTGAACTATTTTTTGTTCCAACAGAAGAACAAATAGCAGATATTTTCACTAAACCACTTGACGAATCCACATTTACCAGATTAGTTGGTAAATTGGGCATGTTGAATAGTTTTAGTGATTAATTTAGTTAATATCTGGGATCTGTTCTTGAATGAATTTACAAATGAATTTTTCATAAATGAAAAATTCATTTGCAAATTTATTTTATCATTTTATCATATTTCTTGCTTATTTCTATGTAATATATATTATCTTATCTATTTTCATTTTCCCTACTTGTTAATTTAAAATATCTCAGAATATTTTATTTCCTCTAAAAATATTTTACTATGAATTTTATTTGCTAAAATTCAATAGAAATCTATTTTTGGAATAAAAATAATAAATTCTGATATATTGTCTTTGTTTCTGTAAATATTTTAGGTCTGTATTTCAGTTTTACTATTTTGTAAATATTTTCTGATATTTTTACTAAGTTATATAAGTCTTTATAAATTTATATATGTATGTGTTTCTGTGTTTAAAGCTGATATGACAGTCGGCAAGACAATTGAAATTGTCTTGCTGAAAGTCATTTCAGTTTGAATTTTGTTTATTATATTATTCAGTTCAGTTTTATACTGGCAAGATAATCGGTATGACTATCAATTGTCTTGCCAGTTATAAACTATATATATAATTATTTTCCTTCTATTATTATACTGGTATGACAATCGGTATGACTATCAGATTGTCATACCAGTTATAATTTTAGTATTTATTCTATTGTTTCTTTTCCTTCTTTTGCCTGGTATGACAATCGGTATGACAATCCCGGATTGTCACACCAGCTGTAATATAAAGGCGTGTGTTTGTTGTTTTTTAACCATTTTCAGCAGTTCAGTTCTTTTCAAAAAATCCGAACAGTTTTTTTTCTCTTCAGTTTCTCTCTTCTCTCTCTTCGAATTGCTTCTTTCCTTGCTCGAGTTTTTACTCAGCACACAAATTCATCACTTTGTGATATATACATACAAGTATATATATACAGAGGTGCTGTTGGATTTTTATTAAAAAAAAAAAACACACGCAAAAACAAATAAAAATCAGTTTGCCCCTTCAAATTCAATTTGTGTTTGTTGATTTTGAACTTTTTATTTTTATTTCAATTTCTGATTTGTGTCTTTTGGTTTGTCAAAACTGCGTTTGTGAGTTAAGAATTTTAACGAGATACATTTCTGTCTAAATTTTTCGATTATAATTAATTTAATTCGAATTATTAAATTAATTTAATTAATTCGAATTTTCTTAATATTATTCTTAAAATTCTGAAAAGCGTGTGTCTTATCATTATTTTAAATGGCTCTCAATTTCCAAATTGTCGCGCATAATCAGGTTGGTTATTTTAATTCGGAAAAATGTGATGTTGAAAAATTTAAGCCATGGATTAGATTTTTAAATGACCATTCGATTGTTAGCTCTGCTATTAAATCAAATGTGATTTTAAACGTCGATCTACTTAGACTGATTTGCACAACCTCTACTGTGGCCGATGATTCAAAATCTTTTTCATTCACCGTCGCAAACACACAGTATGTAGTTGATGAAACAGTCGTCAATCGAGCGTTAAATTTTCCACTAGACAATTTCTGTAATTTACCCTCTGAAAATGATATCACAAATTTTTTCAATGCTATTCACTATCAGGGGGTGATCAATTTAACCAAACTTTCTAAATCAAATTTGGTGTCTGAATGGGATATTTTCTTCGATACACTTTCCAAAGTGTTTGCCAACTGCACAAAATCCAATTTTCATAACATCACTTCCACTCTGCAGTATATTGGTCTGGCGGTTGTTTTCAATCAAAGGATCAATTTTGGCAAACTACTTTTTCCCATTCTCTTGAGACGTCTAACTTCTGCTTTACGTGATCATTCTACAAATCGTAGGGTATCATGTTACTATGCTCGTTTTCTCATGCTTATAGCAGATCATCTACTCACACCTGAACATAAAGCCCTTTTTGCTAACTCTGCAGTAACCGAACCCCCTCCAGTTAGCAAAAAGATTTACACTCGCCAAGACACAACCTTCAAATTCATGCAAGTTCCAGTACTTGTATCTGCTTTCATGGCCACTTATATTCCTTTACCTATTTTCAATCTTCCCGGCCATGAACAGCAACCTCAACCTCCAGTGGTTCAAGCCACCCAGGCTCTTCCATTACAGGTAGTAATTCCTCACTCTCACTCTCTTCCTACTTCTGTTGAAAGACCCCCAGTGGTTGATAGGGCTGACCATGAAGTTGTAGAACCACAGCTTCAATCCCAGGTCATAGAGCCAAACACAGAGTCACATTCTATCTCAACCTCTCCCCCACTGTCTAAAATGTTACCCAGGAGATTACTAGGAAGTAGTACATTGTTAAATATGAGTGAACCCTCAGCTCTGCCTCCTCCTAAGAAAAGAAGAACATATTCTGAGGCATCTGAAAGCCCATTCTTGTCCTCCCAACAGGACATGGACTTTGAAATGGCCAATGAACAGTTACTAGAGGCATTCTCTCAACAGGATGCATCTATTGAAATTCGCCATAGGGCCATGGCATCTTGTACTGAGTCAAGCACAATTCCATTACTCACAATGGAACCATACACTTCCCCAGATCATACTCAGGACACACAGCGAGGAGTGCACGTAGAGTCGGTTACAGTGCCTGCCATAGTTACGGCAGAAGAGCAGTCACATGCTTCAGAGGGAAAATCTGACTCTCCGCCATCTTTAATAGAGTCATTTTCTCCCCTCCCAGATCCAACAACTCTGGCTCCCTTATGGGATTCTCCACTCGCAGATTTATCTGGAGAAAGTGGAGGGCAACTCGGTCAATCTATCCCTGAAGCAATTCAGACATCTATTCCAAAAGATTTGATAGTATTGACTGAGGATCGGGACTCGCGAATTCCCATTGCACCACCACTGACCTCTCTTGAAGAGGCTAGGGTGATTTTTAATGCAGGTACAGAAGAACAGCAACAGGAAGACTCCTCACGAGCAATTATATTGAGAGAAACACATGCACGTGAGGTGAGTGAGCCAAACACGAGTGAAATTCAGGTGAGAGCACACACAGACACTGATACTGTAAACCTGTTAGCTCAGATTGCTGCCCTAAAAGAAGAACTTGCTAAAAGCCAAGCTGAAGCTCAAGCATTCAAAGCACAAGTGGTTGAACGGTCTTCTTCTTCCACCTCTGTCAACAATCAGCTTGCAATAATAAGGAATGACATCTCAGATCTAAAGACCACTGTAATACCAAAGCTCAATTCTATTCAGGACACTCCAACTTTATCAGCTGATGACATATCCAACTTCTGCTCTCTACACACAAGAATGACTTCTCTTGAAGACCTCGTTGAGATGAATCATTCACTGGACTCCTCAAGATTTCCAAAGATAGAGACGGGCATGGAACATCTCAATGAAGGGATGAAGCACCTATATTTCATGATCAAGAATTCTCATTGCCCTAATGAAGAACAAAGAACTTATTTTGAAGGACCGTCTGGTGGAGGATCAGGCTCTGGAGGTGATGGAGGTTCCAAAGGAAAGTCAGTAGAGGATCCCTCAACTAAGGGGGAGAAGAAAGGAAGTAGTGCCAAAGGGAAAGAAAAAGATACCTCTGCTGGAAACAAAGGAAAGGCTGATGATGTCTACTACAGTGGAGAACAGGATGACTTTGATATTTTTGACATTCCCACTGAACTAGTTCAGGAAGATAAAGATGGGTTATTTGAAGCTGAAGAGGAAAGTGATTTTGGAGAATGGGAAGAAGAAGCTCAAGTGGATCCTATGTTTGAGAAAGAATTTCAGAAGGAGCAGTCAGAGATGAAAAGAAAAGAAGCTGAACTCAAGAAGGTCTCTCAGATCATTGACATGAGAAAAGACATTCAAAGAACAGAAACTCTTCAAAAGCAACGTCTTCATGACATTAAGGCTCAAGAAAGGAGAAGAGATGTCAGACTAAAGATTGGTGAAAAATGGGATGAAGCTAGGAGAGTACTTGATATGCCTCAGCTGAGCACTAACAATGATAGGCAGTTCTTACATCTTCTTGACAAGCTGGAAATCTCAAATCCTAACAATGACATGTACATGAATGCTATCAAGACTGAAGTCTCAAGGATCACAGCTGCTTTTGATAGATCCCTAAATGAGATGAGCATTTTTGTATATTGTCAGAGTGAAGGATCATTCAAGGTGTCACTTCATCTATTTGAGAATCGTTCTTTGTCAGAGATTTGGGTTCTTTTAAACAAAGTCAAAAGAAGCTCAGAATTGAATGAAGTTCTTCGAGAAAGGCTTAAAGAGTTTGCCAGCAGGGCTAGTCCTCAAGTGGTCAACAATCCTCATCAGGTGAGATTCTTTAAGTCTGATTGTCTTCAAATCTGTCAACTAGATGTACAATCTCTTAAAGACTACTAAGCTAAGCATCTGGTCTGGATGGAACATCATTTGAGAACTGCTGGATATTCATCCATGTTGAAGACTCAAGCTGCTGACTTGACTCAAGCTTATTGTGAAAAGAATGTTAAAAGATACAATTAACTCAAGAATAAGCTGAAGTCAGTTGGAGTTCAACCAGTCAGACCAGCAAGCTTCACTTCAGAAAAGGATCGTGTCTTTGACAAGGAATTGCTTCAAGATTTAGAAGAAGGTGAAGTCAGAAGAGAAGACAACTGAAGTCAATTAGCTCAAAACTCAATGTAATATGATTAGAGCTTTATGAATCAAGATAGTCTAATGTAGTTATATGTTCAGGCTAGAGGAACATCTATCTTGTATTCACTTGTAAATTTCATTTGGAATCTGGAAAATGTTAAATATAATCCAGAACTTTTCTGCTATTTACTTTACATTACTGTTTATATCTTTTTCTTATTTGTTAGTTGAGTTATCCTCTAGGTATTTGTTGTTATTGTCTAACAAGCAAATAGGGGGAGATTGAAAGGCATATGTCATAGCCTACTCGTTTATTCGAGTATTTAACTCAACTCAAATAAGAATGTAATAAGTAAATAGTGGATCAATCATCAGAGAGATCTCACAATGTAACATCTGTCAAAGAATAAAGAAACATTGTTCATCTGCAGACTTGAAGATTCACTGGAAGAAGTTCAAGAATTTGATCATGCCTCAGTGATATAAATCAAGATCGTGGATTTAATCAAGTGACAGAGATCTCGTCAAGGTATCATTTATTACAAGGATTCAATCAGAATATCAAAGTCAAGACATGAAGAAACGTCACGGAAGTTAGTCACTCATGAACCAGACAGTACATCGAGTGTCAGCATTGAAGTGGCGGAATTGATTCATAAGTCTCAGTGACTTTCAGAAGATTGTCAGAAAAATGGATGTTGCTCAGCGTTAGTATTAATTCTCTATTAATTAATTAAGTCATATAATTTAATTAAGAAAATAAATTATATCTGCAAAGATTAATTTATTGATTAATTGAATTAAATTGATTAATTAATTTAGAATTAATATTAAGGATTTACAAGATTTTAATTGGTTTAAAATCTGCTTAAATTCAGCAAGACAATTCATTTGAACTAGTATGACAATCGGTATGACAATTGATAGTCATACCGAAAATCATGCCAATACATTTAATTGTCTTATTAAAATTTCTGTTTAGATTAAAATCTGTTATTAATTCAGCAAGACAATTTATTTGAACTAATATGACAATCGGTATGACAATCAATAGTCATACCGAAAGTCTTGCTAGCTCATTTTAATTGTCTTGCTAGTTGTAAATTTTGTCATACCGAAAGTCTTGCTGGCCAAAGAAGATTGTCATGCCAGTACATTTTTACATTCGGCTGTTTGATAAAAAGGAGCAGAAGTCTGTTATTTCATTCCAATAAAAAAAACAGAACACAAACTCAAGAACAAAAGAAAAAGGAGCAGAAAAATATTTCATCTCATCTGCAACTTCAAGATCAATTTCTAGATTGTAAAGTTAAATCCAATCAACTAGAAATACTTATCTTGTTCTTGTGTTTCAATCTAGCGGATTAAAATCCCTAGAACTTAATCTCAAATCGCATTTAGCATTTGATCTTTTAATTACAAAAATAGAAAAAGTTCATGTCGAATTTATTCTAGATTTGTAATAATTGATTTGAGATTAATCCCTTGTAACCGATACCGTAGTTGTAACACCTTTCAAGTTTAATAAAAGTTTTATTTAACTTGAATTTTGTTTCACAATTTTATTCCGCATTTTATTCGATTAAACGGTATTGTTTGCATTCAACCCCCCCTTCTACAAACAAATTGGGACCTAACAATGTCTTATTGTACACTGTATAAACCAGCAGTTAACTGAGTTACAAAGTTAACACTGGTCTTTTGTTAGTGGTAACAATCTAGATAGAAAACCTTATAACTCTCTCAAGGAGAAGCTAAGCACTTTATCAACAAAGAGCCTAGAAATTTTGTAGCAAAACATTCTTTATTTTAATATAAAATTAAGTGAGTTTTGAAAAGATTGTGTTCCTGTTTACTGCATTAACACATCTTCCCGACAAGATTTAATTTACTTCATTCAACCATAAATGTAACACCCCCTAATCCGGGGTCGGGAATCCGGGTCATCACGAGTTCCATTTCCCTTAATAACACTCAATCTTAATAAACAACCAACTATTGCGTACTGTGACCCCATAATATACACACACACACACCATAAGTTACGGTCTCTGAGATGAATACCAAATAACACAAGTCATTTTATTCCACATTTATAAACCATTACACCGTAAAAAGGGTTTCTGAATAAATTTACATTTTCCTTGCCATTATTACAGTTCATAAATATACATCAACAGTTGAAAACCTAGCCTACTGGTAGTTCCTACCTCAGCTACAGCGTCATCCACGCCTACAGGAAACTGCGGAACATTTCCTACCCGCTTGCGAATTGGGAGCTTAGTCCTGTTCATTTTGTCTATCTGTTGTTGTGTGATGAAAGAAGAAAGCAAAGGTGAGCAACAAGCCCACCAAAATAATATGTATAATGATTAACAATATATGAGCATTCCCATCATAATACTCATGAAAGTCTTGGTCAAGCAGATATGAACCAAGTTTGATATCTTAACGCAACCAATTCACAAAATATTCAGTATATATTTATATATACTTTTCAAAATTTTGGAAATCCTCTTTCATGCATAATATACACAGAGTTCCAGTCTATAACTGTATAAAGATATCGTTGCAAGGTGATCTCATATATCTAACCTTGTCTCAACGTTTTTCTGAAAATCTTTGTCATACATAAGATAATCATTTACTAGATATAAGTTAAAAAAGATGAAGTTACAAGATACTCCAATATACTTATATCTTTTCCGAATACTACTTGAACTACCACCGTTCAAGGTATAATCAGTTTCAAAAGTTCATCACATAGACGAGACTACGAGATAAGACTTGAATAAATTCAATCTTTGAAATATCATTCAAAATAAATGAAGTTACGAGATACTTCATTAAGTCACGATATATATACACCTATATATATATCTCATACATTCCCTGAAAACCTCTGTCATGACAAGTATAAACAGAGTTGTCATATCCAATGAATTTGGAAATAAGAGAATTTTGGCATAAACCTGATATCTTGCTGATCAGGCAAAGATACAAATAAGTAACCTTTTCTACTAGTAGATGGACGAATTCCCCACTGGTCATCACCCAGGCCGCATTAGGTCCTATGCTGGACTGCCACTCAGCCACTTACGCATTGATGGACTCCCACTGAGCCACTTACACTTTAATGGATGCCCACTGAGCCCATGTTGCTTATGCCAACTCAAATAGATGGACTTACTTCCCAAACATTGGGCAAGTAATCAAAATGTTTGCTCAAAACAAAAACCTCGTTGCGAATATAAAATATACCACATAACCGGATCCCTCAGGTTTTGAGCGAGAATTTAAATCCCCTTCGAAAGGAAGATCTTAAATCTAAAAATGAGTTTTGGGATCCGCTCTAACTTTTAAAATCATTTTGAAGACTCGAAAATATTTTAAAGAATGTTTAGAGTAATGATTATTTAATAAAATAAATCAATCCCGATATATTAGAAAATATCTAAATATTATTATTTAAATAATATTCCCATAAGGATAATCTTTATAAAAAAATTGAAGTAGAAGTTTTAAAAACTCATACTTGAAACGAATAATAAATAATAGAAGACGTACTTATATGAAAGTACGATCTTTATTTGAATAATCGAAAATCAGTTTTGATATTATTCAAAACTATCGAATATACCTTATTCGATTAATAATTATTGGAAAACTATATATATATAAATATATATTATACTCGGGAACATTGACTCCCAGTTTAGAAAAATGTTCACCCTTGGGTCCCCTATACTAAGGGTATACACAACTACTGCTTATCTCTAGCATAGGTATTATGCAGTTTATAAGCATCTGAATCGATAAAAGAATATCAAGATTTCACAACATGCATATATCTACCATATCAACATGCTCCAATATATCACAAGATTTGCTAATAACAGTCATGCACTTATCTCAAGATAATGCATCAATATGTTTACATCACAACAATAGTATAACGGGTAGAAACTTTCCTGAGAGTACGGGGGTAGTCGGGGTCTAAAATCGCTCTAATAACCTACAATGTCATCAATGTACAAGGTTAACCTTCGGTCACCATGTGACTACTCAATTCTTGACACTTAGGAGCGCTAACGCTCGACTACTAGGTTGTTTACAAACGGCGTCGCTTACGCACCCTCGGCTCCACTATTTTTATTAAATTGAGAAATAACATTTTTAAGGCGACTCCAACTCGAGACTCTTATTTACTGTCCCGTACAGGTTATCAAAAAGTTTTGGGACCAACGAAGCCTTTTATGATTTCCGAAAATATTTTACGATTTCGGCGTTTAGTAAAAGAATCGCCGCAAAATGCCATTTACTAAAACGGTCATTTCTCCTAAACCGTTAGTACGTTTTAGGTGAACCACATATCAAAATGAAGTTTACAACATGTTCTATCTATTTGATAGTGTGGGTCAGGTCTGGACAGTGAGGCTTTCATGCCTACTGTCTAGTGCAAGTTCGGTATAAAAGAAATCGGGCATTACGACGGCTACGTTTACATGCTTTTCCACTTCTAGACTATACCAAAACAACAATCAAGCATCAACCAACCAAGAACTTGTAATATAATACTTAACCAAGTCAAAACTCTTTCATAACCAAACCATTTCAAACCACTCCTCCAATATTTTGAACCAACAACAACAATAACCACTAAAAACCAACCATTAACTAACTATACATACATACTCAAACTACTCATCACTTTTAACCACAAATCTTAAACAAAACTCAGGCCAAGGAAGTAATTCAATTCTCCCATCATACTCATTTCATACTCACTCTGCATTAGCCTAGAGAATCTTTGACAAAACTTTTCATTTATAGATCCAAAGATGATATCATCCACATAGATTTGAACTAGGATCATATCTTCACCATGCTTCTTGTAGAAGAGAGTCTTATCAATAGTACCTCTGGTAAAACCATGTTTGAGTAGAAATTCTGACAGTGTGTCATACCAGGCTCTAGGTGCCTGTTTCAATCCATATAGAGCCTTGAGTAATTTGTAAACAAAGTTAGGAAATTCTGGATCTTCAAAGCCAGGTGGTTGTTGCACATAAACTTCTTCTTCTAGTTCATCGTTAAGAAAATCACTCTTGACATCCATTTGATACACCTTGAAATTTGAGTGTGCAGCAAATGCCAGAAAAATTCTTATTGGTTCTAGTCTTGCAACAGGAGCAAAAGTCTCATCATATTCAATTCCCTTTTCTTGTGAGTAGCCTTTAGCAACCAGCCTTGCTTTGTTTCTAGTAACAATTCCATTTTCATCCATTTTGTTCCTGTACACCCACTTTGTTCCAATTATGCTTCTGTTCTTTGGTACAGGGACTAATTTCCAAACTTTTTTCTCTCAAACTGATTCAGCTCCTCCTGCATAGCACATATCCAATCAGGATCCAATAGGGCTTCTTCAGTTTTCTTGGGCTGTACTTGAGATAGAAAATATGCATGTAGGCATTCATTAGCAGTTGCACTTGTAGTTCTCACACCAGCTGAGGGATCACCAATAATAGCTTCTACTGTATGACTCCTATCCCACTTTCTAGTGTGTCTGTTGACTAGTGCCTTCATCATTTTCTTCAGTATTACCATGACTATCATTTCCATTCTCTCCTTCTTCCCCTGAGTTTGTGCCATCAAATTCAGGTGTCTGAAGAGAGCTTTCATTCCCATGATTTTGTTCAGAGGTCTCTTCATTTGTCATTTGTTGTGCCACAACTTCATCTTCCTCATCAGAATCACTGTCAATGGTTAGATTCTCAAATGCAAGGTCTTCAGCATCATTTACATCAAGGCATTCCTAGTCTGGACACTTGTCATCATCAAAAGTCACATCTGTGCTTTCCATAATTTTCTTTTGATCAATCACATAAACTTTGTAGGATGTTCTTCCCAATGAATATCCCAGAAAAATTGCTTTAAAAACTTTAGAGTCAAATTTTCCCACATATTCAGAGTTGTCTTTTAGAATATAACACTTGCTTCCAAACACATGTAGATGCTTCACTGTAGGCTTCCTGTTAGACATGATTGAGTAAGGTGATTTTCCATGAGCTTTGTTGATGAGATATCTGTTTTGAGTGTAGCATGCAGTATTAACAGCCCCTTCCCAAAAACTAGTTGGCAACTGAGCATCTTGTAGCAAGGTTCTAGTAGCTTCAACCAATGTTCTATTTTTCCTCTCAACTACTCCATTCTGTTGAGGTGTTCTAGCTGCTGAAAATTCTTGAACAATGCCTTTGCTTTTGCAAAATTCACTTAATGTTGAGTTTCTGAATTCTGTTCCATTATCACTCCTCAATCTTTTCACACTAACTTTTCCTTCAGCTTGCTTCTCAATTTTCTTGATGTGCTCAATTATAATGTTTGGAGTTTCATCTTTAGAGTACATGAACTCAACCCAAGTATATCTTGAAAAATCATCAACCATGACAAGGGCATATTTGTTCCTTGAAATGGACAAGACATTTACTGGCCCAAACAAGTCCATGTGAATAAGTTGCAGATGTGCACTTATAGAATTCACAGATTTTGACTTGTGACTTGATCTTTTCATTTTTCCTTTCTGACAAGCTTCACAAACTTCCAGTTTAGCAAATTCCAGACTGGGCATGTCTCTCACAAGCTCCTTCTTGACTAAGGTGTTGATTACTTTGAAATTCAAGTGAGATAGCTTCTTATGCCACAATTTGCTTTGCTCTTCTGATGCCTTGGTGTAGAAACAACACACTCCATCCTTATTTGTTGAGTCTAAGTCTGCAACAAACAAGCCGCCCTTTCTTACTCCTTTAAGAGCAATTTCACCAGTCTTTTTGCTAATAAAAGCACAATCTTCTTTGTTGAAAACAACTTGAAAACCTCTATCTGCAAATTGACTAACACTTAAAAGATTTACTTCTAATCCAGCAACTAGTGCTACATCTTCAATGACAATATTTCCAGAAACAATCTTGCCATATCCCATTGTGAATCATTTGCTGTTGTCTCCAAAGGTCACCAAAGGGCCAGCCATCTCCTCAAATTATGATAACAGGGCCTTATCACCTGTCATATGCCTGGAACATCCACTATCAATGATCCATATGACTTGCTTTCCTTTTCCCTGCACATAATGAGGATTAAGTGTGTTTAGCTACCCAAGCTGTGTTGGGCACTTTCTTCTTGTTAACTGATTTTGCAGAAGTAGAATGAGAATTTTCAGATAAAATGGAATTCATAGACTGTTGAGCATTTTCCCTTTCAGATATAAAACCAACTTTTGATTCTATGAGATCAATTCTCAATTTGTGGCAACTCTTCATCACTTTCATGTTACAGGGAATGCAGTCAAACTTGTCACAGAATGAATATGGATCATTAGCCTTAGCTTCATTGTACTTGCAGACTCCTTCAGGTGGATTGCTAACAATCTTTTTACAAAGGTGAGTTAGGTGATTCATTGATCCATAATTCTCACACCTCTTTCTAGGAGCATCTGCAACATAAGCAAAATTATTGCTTTTGTTTATCCCAATCTTTCCATTTCTATTCTTCTTTCTCTTTTTGACCTCATCAGCTTTAATCTCCTTCACAGGCTCCTTAGTTTCTTGATTGGCTTTTAGTGTTTCAACGGAGATGCAAGACTGAGTTGTCTCATCATTTTTCTTTTCCTTGTCCTCATCATCTATCTCCTGTTTGATGATCAACTCTTCTTCACTGAAGTTCACCTCACATGCCTTGAACAAAGGTGATTCAACTTTCTTTAAAATAATTGGAACATCCTCAGTTTCAGTTGATTTTCCTTTATCACTGACAGACTTCTTTTTGTTGTTCAAGCCCTCATAATCAAGACCAATGGCAATGTTTGCACATGGCTTGTTCTTTTCATGATATTGGCCAATCAACTCAGAAGCATTTTTGAAGGATTTTAGCTTCACTTCATTCTTCTCCAGCCTTTCTCTCAATACTGCTTCAATTTCACTTGCACAGTTTAATTTGTTCTTTAAGTATGCATTTTATTGCTTAGCAGCATCAAGCTCAACCAACAACAATTCAGTCTCTTGTTTTTCGCTCTCAAGTTTTTCATTGATCTTTTTCAATCTGCTAACTTCCTCATTTGCAGCAACCATGCTTGTATGAATGTGGAACATTTCTGTGCTCATCTTTTCAACAGTTTCCTTATATTGACTCATATTTAAATCAATTGTGGTAAGAGTTGGTACCTGTGATTTAGATGATGAAGAATCTCCTTGCTCTAAGGCCATGAGTGCATAGTTTCCAACTTCTTCATCTTCATCATTATCTGAATCATCCCAGCTTTTGCCCTCAGCAATATAAGCTTTCCCTTGTTGCTTCTTTAGAAGAGCATCATACTTTGCTTCCAATTCAAGATAGGCTTTATCTTTCTTTGCCTTCTTGGGTTTCCTACATTCTGTAGTAAAATGGCCCAAGTCATCACAGTTAAAGCACCTTATGTTTGATCTATCAACAGATCCAGTTTTGTAGCCAGTTTTGCTATCAGGAGTGTACTTCCCTTTTCCTTTCCAGCTGCTGTCTTTGTTGAAGGACTGTCCTTTGCTCTTGAAAAATCTTGGTTTCTTCACTCTAATGTTAGAGAATTTTCTAGCCAAGTAAGCCATTGATTTGTCTAGCTCATTAAGCTCATCAAGAGTGTAGAACTCATCTTCTTCATCCAATTCCAGTATGACTTGCTCTTTAGTGTCATTGACTCTTTTCTCACTTGTAGAAATTACTGGAGTTTGGGATCTTTGCTCATCATTAGAGGTCTGGCCATCATTCACAATCAGTGCACTTGAGCCATCCATTACATATCCTTGACCAGCCCTTAATGATTTCTTTTGAATCATTTCAAGTTCATAAGTTTTCAGAACCCCATAGAGCACTTCCAGTGTGATTCTACTCAAATCCCTTCCTTCTCTGATTGCAGAGATCTTTTATTCCAAATGATCAGGGAGAGTAAGCAAGAACTTCAAATTCACTTCTTCAACATCATAAAATTTATCATGAAGCTGCAAGTCATTTATCAGCTTATTAAACCTTTCAAACACATCAGTAATACCTTCCTTTGGTTTAGCCATAAAACCCTCATACTGAGAAATCAATATCCTTCTTTGATTTGACCTAACCTCCTCAGTTCCTTCACAGAGTATCTCAATCTTTTCCCAGATCTATTTAGCAGTGTCACAGTTGACAATGTTATTATACATTACATTGTCAAGTGACTCAATTAGTATCAGTTGCAAAGCACTGTCTAGGAAAACTTTCTCTCTTTCAGTTTCAGTATACTCAGAGGCATCATTGGGAGCATGATGAGCAGGAATAACCATGTCTCCATCTGTGGTTTCCTCAACTCTAACCATAGGAGTGAAGGGCCCATTCTTGAGGATCTGAATGTAAAGGTGATTGACCATTCTTATAAACATCAACATTTTCTTTTTCCATAAAGTGTAGTTGGCCTTATCAAAGGGAGGAATCTTGATACTACTGATTTTCTGTGTATTCATTTTTCCAAGATCTAATCTGTTTACTTTCAGATTTTACTCTGATACCACTTGTTAGATATGAATACAACACAGAGGGGGGTGAATGTGTTTTGGCTTAAATGTTTACTTTTTAATCGACTTTGGGTTTAGCAGTTGGTTGTTATCAATGATTTTTTAGAATAGAAGTTAAACATAAATAACAATGCAAATATGTAAAACAAAGATCTTCAAAACTCACTTAATTTTATATTAAAAATCAAGCAGTGTTTTGCTACAAAATCTCTAAGTTCTTGGTTTAGAACTTAACTTCTTTCTTGAGAGAGAATGCAATTTATAATCTATTCAGTCCTATCTTAAACAAAGGACCTCAGTTAACTTTATATGATAGTTAACTTTGGTTTACACAGTGAACAATAAGAAGTACTAATCACTTTTCTAACCTGTCACTAATCACTTCTATTTAAGGGAAAAGTGAGATTTCCATATCTAGATTAGCATATCTTCATCCACTGTGTATTGGTTGTTCCTCCTTTGTCAGTTAATCTTCACCATTAATCTTGCACATCTCTCAAGCTGCTTTTTGTAGACTTGTCAATCCAGCTGTGTGAATTATTTGTTGATTTGCAACCTTGGATATTGAACTGTTCTGTAATTCTGTACTTAGAGAAATTTCTTCACTTCGAAATCTCCAATTAAGCTGTAGAGAACTCGACATCTCGATAGGCATGTTGGCTTGTGGATATCTCTGAAACTTCATTGTTGACTTGACTTATCGACAACTCTGAGTTCTCTAGTGAATTTTGGTTTATCGATAACTCAGAGTTCTCTAATGGACTTTTACTTATCGATAACTCAGAATTCTCTAATGAATGTATACTTGTCGATATCTCTGAGTTCTCGAATGGGTATCTGACTTATCGATATCTCCAATAGCATTTCATGAGTTCTCGATAGACAATTCCTGAGTTCTCGATAGGTCTTTCTGAGTTCTCGAATGACTTCTCTATAACACTAATTATGTGACTTGTAGAGATCTTGACTTAGAATATTTTTCACCAAACAGAATTATTCAACTCCAAGCTTCTTCATAATTCTTCTGAGGCATGACCTTCTTGATCTTCTTCCAGATAGAATTCTTAGGCTTGACACTGTTTAGGGAAAAATGCTCCAGTCTGCTCCATTTACATTTTACAGACATTAAGTGTTACAAGCATAAATTACAGATTAAGGTTACAATATAACTAATCTTAGGGTTGTCAATATGACTTAGTCTTGTTATGATGCAGGCATGTATTGCATAACAACAATTACTCTATCCAAATACTTCTTACACACTATGTTCATTTAATCTTCAGATTTACAACTTCTGATGATCGATGTGTAACTTCATACCTCCATTTTCTTTTTCCCCTGACCATTTTTATGCATAGCGCGAAACACTTCTTATTTTATTTTTCCTCCATTCTATACTTCTGAAGTTTCCTTAATTCATTACTTCATCCCTACTGGGTCATACAATACAGGGCTTTTGACACCAGCTCAATCTCTGTACAATAACCGATGAGAAATTATTACGTCATTCCCCGAGGTAACCTTGATAAATCATTTGTTCGAACCTTCGGGACTTCACTTTAATTCTAAAGAATTCCGATATGAGATTCATTATATCATTCTTCTCTAATAGTTTGTCATGAATACTGTTGTTTAATTTTCCCTGCTTACGCGCATTCTTTGAATGAAATTCCTATTTTTAATTATCGGCGTTTCACTTCATTTTCATATCCGTTCTGGCACAACCTACGCTTACAACTTGTCTATATCCTGGATCATTTTATAAAATTTATTTATCATCCTTTTCATTCCATTTCTTTTCTTACTTATTTCTTCATTCTCATTATTCATTATTTCTTTTAAACATAAGGGATCTCTTTTTCTTGATAATACCAATTTGTTCATCATTAGATAAGTCATTTCTGAAGTTAAGGCTAGAATGAAGGCTTTTATTTACAATTTTTAAATTCTTACTAACAGAATTATCAAAATTTATCTGTATCTATTCTTCTTAGCCTCGGTTAAATCATTACCGATCGCATATTTGGCTTTCCCCATTTGATCAACATTCCTTTTTCCTGAGTTCACATGCAGACTTCGTCAGTCTCTATCTTACATCGGATACTTGGATTTGCGAGTTTCCCAGTATTTCACAACATCTTCCATTAAATCGTAATTCGACATGGAGGTACATTCACATCCTTCATGGGGTATTATTACATATGGTAACATTTCTTTGCTCTATCTTGGATCTTCGGTTCTTGCAAACGTTCTTTCCACTAATTTACAGTAGCTTCCATTAAATCGTCATTCGATATGGGTATACATCCAAGTCCTTCCTGGAACGCTATTACAGAAGATAGAATCTCTTTACTTTATCTTGAACCTTCAGTTCTTGAAAATATTCCTCTTACTAGCATGTACCAATAACTTTATGTTCCTCTTGTTTATCGAAAAGGGCATATTCATCTAGATAAAATTTCGCACAGGCTTGCAGTAACATCACGCTACTTTTACTAAACCTTCAATTTCTGCTAATTCCATTACTTCCTTCAACTTGCTAATCGCTTTGATTTCGGATCTAAAAATCATGTTAGAGCTTGACTCAATCTAATTGGAATCGATCTCCATTTAACTAACCATTAGTTGGTAAAGTTGATCAATTAACTCTTTTAACTGATCACTTAAACCAAGTGCTGACTAGCTAACTGGAATTAAAGACCAATTATATAAAGTCGATTTGGTCATAACAACTTTCTCAAGAACCGAGATCGCAATTATTTGGAGTACTGACGAGAACGATAATATACTTCTTTATCCTTAAATGTAGGGTAATTTCTGAAAATTTGGGCAGCACCGCCCCTTTACCATTGACTACCAGTCGGACTCAAGCCGAAACCATCAATCAACCAAATTCATCCATTCACTATAATTCAAACTATACCATTTTGATCAACATATGAATTATTAACTGGCATAACATATATCTTTTTGAATTGAACTAAGGTCTTAAACCAACAATGATTAATATCCCCATACATTTCCTCAATCCTTTCAAAGTATTACAGAGTATTATTAATGAACTTCGAATTATCCTGTTGTTTTTCAAGGACTTTATATCCCGATTCTTTTAGTTCTTGTTATTACTAATTGTGTATAGTTACTTTTAAGAATTATGCCGCATCCTTCAACTAGTCATACCAATCATTTGTCCTTGACGATACACATTCAATTTTATTAACTAATTTGTTTATCTTTTAATAACCACGCATGGTTTTTATTATTATCGTCGCAATCTGGTGGAATCTCAATCGTCAGATCATTACTTCCTAAAAGGTTTCAAAGTTGAGTCAACATTGCTTCATTTCCACTTATGTTCCCGTATCGAACTTTTGTCACCGACCCGGTTATGGGTATTAAATTCACCATAACTTATTTACTCAAGGTAGAGAAATTCACAATTTCTTGAAAAACACGTTCGAAATTTGGTTGCAATTAAGATTTCTTCTATCTTGAATTTTCACGACAAATACCTTCCCGCGACGAAGGGATGCTTCACGTATTAATCGCCTGTCTGAGTCATTGTTCAGAATTCCCTTGATCTACGATTGTCATCCCGACACTCGTTCACTTTTTCTGATGCATACAACTTTACTTCCTTATTTTATAATTAATTTATTTGTTACGGTTCGCTAACCATTCCTCTCACATCAAATTTTCCTGTCTTAAAGCGCGACGTCAAATTCTCCTGATTTAAAGCACATCGTTACTCCGTACTGGTGAGATCCCCATAATAAGAACAACTGTCTGACTTGATATCTTCACCACATCCACATTATCAGTGAATTCCTTCTTCCTTGCCCGTAGATGTCCCCCATTTATTGGCTTGCAATCATATCTATATTCGTTATATAATTCCACATGCTACATTATTCCATTCCTTTTGAAATCATCAGAGAACAAATTCTATGCAAGAGGAGAGTTTGTGAATATGATTTTGATTAAAAAACTGAATAAAGAATAACAATACAACAGACGATTGGGAGAATCTGTAAATCAGTAAATTGAAGGAAGAAGAATGAGTGAAGAATGAGACAACCATATTCGTACTCAAGATGGCCAGTCTTTCATACTATATGGAATACAAGACATGATTAGGTGGCATCCCACCGGACTCTTCGTCATTTCGACAAAGTGTCACATCACAACACTGTTTGTCTCAATCAGGAAATAATAATTTTGAGAAGAAAATAATTTGGAAGGACTATAATAAATTTCCTTTCGCTTTCACCTCATATGATTTATCAATAGAAGAACCTCATACGAATTAAAGAATCAAGAAGATTATATGTTATCGTATTTATAAAAGAATGACATTGTGGTCACCGTTGGTCACTGTCCACGCTTCACTTACGTATGCCTTCAGGAATCATTCGAATGAGAGATTCACAATTCAAGTCACATCGTCACTTCAGAATGCCGTTTGGAAATGCATTCATATTAAATACCTTTATAATTCGATCATAACTGCGTCCTTACGAAATTTATAGCCACTACTTCCGATTTTACCAATGCCGCGTAAAATAACCATCGATCATGCAACGCTTCAATTTCCTCAATAGAAATACGATTCTTCTCCAATCATCTGGAAGATTCTTTCATTTCCTTTAATCATCCTCTGTCTGTTCGAATTACGAATTTTGTTAAATTTTTATAATTTCATAAATTGGGTAAATAATGTTTTAACATGTTGATTCAATCATTAATATTATTAAACAAATTTTACATTCATCTTTCACGGAAAAACTTTAAACTTTCTTCCTGCTAGTGGGTCTACTTGGTCCTCCGAACTAACAACACCGAGTCTAGATCAATTATCCTTTTAGGTCATTTTCTGTTTATAATAGCAAGAACTTAAGTAGTACTTCGACAACCAAATCGTATAACTCATTTTATGCAAAGATCTTCTAAAAGTTGATTAAGAAAATCTTTTTCGAATTCTTATTTTAAAGTTTTGGAAATCAAATATTTGGTCGTCTATATAAGTTACTTGCTATTTTTAAGATTCACTAGTGAGATATCTAATTAAAGGAATGCCCATGTACGGGTTTTTCCACTACGATATATTCTCCACTTCTCCTTGAATTCTGTTCGTATTTATTAGTCGACGAAACTTTGAGTTACCGATGTATACCATTTTATTCGTAACTCTAACCCAATCCTGACATCTGCCACCGTCTTTGATATTCTCATCATCATCTGGGACATTATACTTACAATCACTAATGCAATTCGATGTTTTATCTACAGATAGAGTCGTACCTTCGTGCTAGTCTTCCCCATACCTGATAAGGTAGATATCATTCCTTGCGTAGCGCCCGATAAGTGATAAGAATCTTCTCGCAACGGTGGTGCCTTCAAAACATGCAATGTTTGTTCTTCATCAGCTTCCATCAACTGGTTGCCACCGGCGTGGAACTCGTCCTAATACCTAATTTTAGTTAAATCGTACTAATACTCACCTAGTTTCCCTTACACAAATTCTCACAAGAATCAATCGCGTATTCTTCAAAACCACATGAAAAGTAGGGTAACATACCCAGTCTCCATCAGTCTGTCGATTCCTCATTATTGTAGGGCCTGAAAACTCAATATATCTATAGTGTTACTATATTCGTCTTACACTTTTCTCAACAATCCTATCTTACTAATTCCATATCGGATCTGTTAACCCTAATTCCCACTCAACTCAACTTAACATGAGCATGCCTAGCTCTTTCCTATCTTACATGGCCTATCACTCCTACCTTACCCTCACCTATTCTTATTTTAGTGACCAATAACCTGTAGATCTGATACCAACTTGTAACAACCCAAATTCGGGGTCAAGATTTGGTGTCACTAAACAATATTTACATAAAATAAAATAATATGTAAATAACCCCTTAAATAAGGATTGTTTACAGGTTATGGTATGAAACAAGAATCTAACCTTCTACAATTCACAACAAATACCATACAAATGTAAATACCTTTATGCTAATGCTCTTGTCTCATTTTTCTAACATCTTCGTCCTCTCGCAGCGGAGATCTCTCTAACTTCTGCTGTCTATCAAAAGCTATTCACTTTTATCATTATCTGCTTCTGGAAGAAATAAGAATTACAAAGCAAGAGTGAGCCAAAAATGCCCAGCAAATATATAACTTGAGTTCCAAATATTAATATCAAAGGAAAATTTCTGGACAAAAGCTTTAAACAATTATAAACGATTCTATTTATTTGAGAGAGTTGAGCGAATAAACATTAGTTGTTACCAGCCTTTAATTATAAATCCAAAAATGACAAGCGACTCCCAGATTCATCTCCTGAATTAGGGTTTTGTACGGTTTTTGGAATCATAAAACTTTCGAGAGAGAATACCGTTAATGGCGATCAACAACAAATTAGACTGGACACTAGTTCATACTTATATCCTGCTGATCAACCAGGATACAATGCAGATCTATATCTCCCTATATAGATCCAGTCGGGTACCCAGGCTCTACGGCCCATCTCAAGGATCCGGTTATAACGCGGTCCTTGGGATTAAGAACACTTAATCCCACACATCATTATCCATCCCCTGGATTATTTTGATGTCAAATCATTTTGATATCAAAACATCCAAATTCAAGGTTCGCAAATAACCCGAAAGAATGGGTATTTGCTCAAGAGAAGAATCGATAATATAAGAACAATAATGAAAAGAACTGGCATAATGAGAGTAATTGCAGCGAAATATAAAACAGTTAACTATTCTGAACTTAGAATAGGAATGAAGAAATATTTGCAGTATCTTAAAAGAAAGTTCAGGAATATTTGCCTCAATAAGCTTTAATCGCTATTACTAGTTGACTTTGGTTCGACTTGAACGTTCGGCTTTATCGTCAAACTACTATCCCATTTTGGATACGATCCCAACACTCAGGCCCTTCGATTGGAACTTCATTGATCTCGACGTCTAATCACTAGATCATTCCTAGTCCGATGTCGATACTCGGGTTTTTCGTCTAGGACCTACAGGGTTGAAATACCCTAATTCAGATAATCGCTTAAGCTTAACATCAAATCGCTATCACTTCTACCCATACAGTTTCATATCCCATCTCGTATTTATAGGTATTATTGAAATACACATAGCAATTATGGCTTGCACCTTCAAAACTCGGTTTGGTATTTATTTTCGGAAAATACGTATACTCGTCGTTTTGAAAAACAGGGTAATCAATTATTTATAAATTATCTTATCTCAACCGTAATTAAGTTCATATAATATAATTATATATGGTTATTCGACGTCTCCGATAATTATAGGTTACGTTCCCGTATTTTCGGAATTAATTTCCCGAAAATCGGGCAGCGTCTCCTTTATTTATCGGCTTACCCATCGAAACAATCCGACGTCAATCACAACAACAAACGCAATACAATACAATTCACAATCCAATTCATCAATCCCATCTACCAATATGAATTCACTTTATTAATTATTATTATTCATTTTCGTTTCAAAATTTATTTTACAACTAATTTTATTTATTTATAATTTAGGACTCAGAATTAATCATCATCGTCCACCGTCGGCTCGCCGAGGCTCATCGCCGACAGCGATAAAATTTATTGGTGCCCGATATTATTCGGGTGTCCAAATAAATTCTACCGATTATTAACCATTTCCCATGCAAACTGAATTTAATATCATGAAATATGAATCAAAAATTTTCTGCAACAAAACAAAAGAAGTCCAAATTAGAATTATAACATCCCAAAAAAATAACTGCATATTCACGGCCCAATCAGGCCCGCACAAAACCACATCCCAACAGAACCACCACAACCAAACACACAAAAACACATGCACACTCGCCGGTCACCATACCGGAATACAGTGGTAGCCGGAAAGTAAAACAGATGGCACAAGGGGGAAAACAGGGCAGCACGGCTATATACACACACAACACTGTATCACATACACCCCACAATAACACACACGAACACACACAGAGATACACTCACGAACACAATACACATACATATATATATATATATATAAATTAAGCAGGAACAGGGTCTAAGCACAAAATTGAAACCCACCAGAAAATAACAGCGGCAGCCGAAAATGGAAAATAAAGAAAAACGGCAGCTGTAGCAAATTCCGGGGAAGAAAGGGAAATAACGGAAGAGGAGGGAGAGAACAGGGCATATGGGAAATAGAGAGAATTAAAGGAAATTATGAATGAATTAAGGAGAGACATAGAGAGGCCGGAGAGATTGATGCTTTTTAGTTCGGGTCAAAAACAAAAGGAACCGGGCATGTAACTTCCCCCAGCCATAATAAATCAAGCCATGTGTCCAATAAAAGGACACGTGCCCCTTTTTTTTTCCCGACCGAAAACTATATTCCTGACATCAAATTGAGATATTAACAATATATATCGAGTATAAATATTCATCAAAATAATTATGAAACAATTTTAAAATTCCGGGAATATTCAAAAACTCATAAAATAAATTTTTCAAAATTTTAAAAACGTTTTAGGTTGCGCATCAGACCCGCATTTAACGATTTATCGAACAAACGTGCTGTTGAATAAAAGCCAGCGAATTTTTGAATTAATCTTAAAATTCTCGAAATATTCCAAACTTAATATAATAAAATTTTCATGATTTTTGAAGTATTCTGGAATTAAATACTGATTTTACAATTAAATGAAATCAGAAAATCATTTAGAGATAAATGATCAATAATATATTAATTTCTAAGTTTTATAAACTCCTAAAGATAATAAATAAAATTATAAAGCCACAAGAATAATTTTAAAAATAATTTTAGCATTTATGAGAATAAATATTCAATGAAATCACATTAAAAATGAATTAAATTCATACAGCTTAATAATTAATTATAAAATTAATCTTCGACAGAACCATCACATGTTTTATTTATTTAATAATTCGATAATTACATTTACATATTGGATCCGAAAATAGGTTACTTAGCCGCTAAGTAACTAAAAGACGATAAGATTTTAATACCAGACTTGGATAATTATTGAAATAGAGCTTCCTATAAAATACTTTATACGAAAATAAGGTGATAATATCTCGCCTTTTAAGAATACGGATTTTTATCGATCTATAAAAGGATTAACGTATCGAAAATTTCACGCCAGGACTCGTACGGATCAAACCGTACCCCGGATCGAAAAAGTCAAAACATGAAAAGTGTTCAGAATTATCAGATTAGGTTAGGAAGGAGTTTTTGGAAGAGTTTCGGGTTGTAAAAACGCAAAAACGGTTGAAGTGGGACGATTTCTGATTCTAAAAAGTTATTTTATAATTACGTAAAAAAAATCATTATTAATTTTATAAATCCTTATAAAATCATATAATGATCCAAAAATTACCAGAAAAATACCAAAACTATCTACATTTTATTCCGAATAGTTAAAAATCAAGGTATGCTAATTTTATTAGGTATAAACACCCAAATATTAATATCAATCATCAAACAATTCACCAAAATTCACATAATAATCACATAATAAGTATGTTTTGATAAAAATAATTACACGATATTTCCCGGACGTTACAACGGGGTTACAAAACTTGCACTAAAATATACTAAACTAATTTCTAAAGCAACCTTGTCTATTTCCTTTTCTGGTGTTAGCAAATCTGTGCAGAATCTTGCAGGTCTTTAACCACCCTTTGCCGAGTTAATCTTGGCCCTTGATCTTGTATTCTTCAAGCTGCTTTGTAGACTTTCCAATTCAGTGAATGAATTGTTTGTTGAATGATAATCTTGAATCTTGAACTTGTATGTATTTTGAATTTGAGATAGTAAGTCGAGATCCCCAATTATTCTATAGAGAAGTGACATATTGATAAGTATAATGACTTATCGATATCTCTGAGTTCTCTATAGGTATATTTGACTTGTCGAGGTCTCTAGTTCTTTACATGTGAAATGACTTGTCGATATGTCTGAGATCTCTACATTTAGAAATGACTTGTCAATATCTTTGAGATCTCTATATACACAATTTGACTTATCGATATCTCTGAGATCTCTATATGAGAAATTGACTTGTCGATATCTTTAGTTCTCTACATCTTCTTTTGACTTGTCGATATCTTTGAGATCTCTACATGCAGAAATGACTTGTCGATATCTCCAGTTCTCTACATCTTTATTTGACTTGTCGATATCTCTAAGACTTCTCTATAAGCCATTTTGGACTTCTCCACAAGTTATTTTAGACTTCTCGAATGGCTTCTCGATATAACTTGATATGTGACTTGTCGATATCTTGACTTAAAACATTTTTCATAGAACAGCTTTATTCAACTCCAAGCTTCTACATCTTTTCTCTGGGGCATGATCATGACTTGATCTTCTTTCAGAGTTTATTCCTTAGCTTGAAACTGTTCACAAAAAAATACTCTAGTCTAATCTACTAACCATTTTTACAGAATCAAGAAATACAATACATATATAGATTATCATACAACTTAATCTTAGGGTTGTCAGTGTGACTTTGTCTTGTTATTATACAGGCATGTCTTGTACAACAATCTCCCCCAATTTGTGAGAAGATTGCTAATCACAAAGTCATGCCTGATAAAAAGACTAACCCCAAGATAAAATTAAATACATAAAATTTGAAAGATTGACAAATAGAAATTTTTATACAATGAGTAATTACATCAGTTCAAAATTACAGCCATCAAGTGAATTTCTCATAACCAGCTTCTTTCGTAATGAGGTCCTTAAGATCTACTAGCACTAATTTATGTCCCTCTTAAGGCTTCCACCAGTTTGAGCCATTCATCCAATAAGTAATTGTTGAGATAATTAACCCATAATCTAGAGAATCTGCCAACCTTTATATTCAGAAAATGTCCATCAATAAGTAATATAGCACATTTCTGCAAACAACTTTGTGTAGATTCTGTAGTAGCATATGAGTCATGTTGACTACTAGTAGATATGCATAATAGGTTTATTAATTGTAAATATTAGATGTCTTGTAATTCTACATAAATGAAATGGAGTCAAGTGTCAAACAGCTACCCGACGGATGATCAACAAAGCTACCTGACGGATGATCAACAAGGCTACCCGATGGATAACAAGCATGTACCCGACGGATGATCAATTCAAACATCTATTGACAGTGACAACACAGTCACATACGTTGGGTGTTTGCAAAAGGAATGTGGCAGCCTGTTTAGAAGGGTTTTGAGAACAAAGAAGCATTACCATTTCCATGCTATTATGAAGATATTCAAAGATGCTGGAATAGAGTAGTATAGAAGCATGGAGTTAGACTTGATAGGTTTTGTTTTATTATCCTGTCTTATTACCATGTAAACTTGGTGATATATAAACCAAGTGTAGCTAGTAGAACAAATAACTAAGCAAACACATTTTACAAGAGAAATAGAAAAAGATGTAACTATTAAGAATTTCTCTGTAGTTTATTTGTTCACTTGTAAAAGTAGTTGTGAGCTATTCAAGCTTCACAAGGTTCTCTTGATATATATATATATATATATATATCTGGTGGATACATTCAAATCCACCAGAAAGTTTTAAAGACTTGTGTTTTTATTACTTGTGTTTTGATTTATATAATTCTTTCATTCCGCACTTTGCAAATCAAACACTTATATATTATTAAGTTAGAACAGTTTTAAAAATCTCAAAAAGAAGCCAGAATTATATTCAACCCCCCCCTTCTGTAATTTTTGTTGTATTGTTAGGGAATAACAATTGGTATCAGAGCAAGCTCTTGAAGTACAAAGAGTTTAAAGATCACAACAAACAACAAGATAAACAAGAAGGATGTTGGAGTTAAGATTCCATTTTTGGAAAAGGACAATTATCACCACTGGAAGGTGAAGATGCACCTACATCGTCTTTCTCAAGATGAGGCCTATGTGGATTGCATAGAGAGAGGTCCTCATATACCAATGAGAGCTGCAACATGGAATGAACCATCTGTTCCCAAGCCTAGGCATGAATGGTCAGATCCTGATATTGAGCAAGTCAGGAAAGACAAGAAGGCCATGAATATATTGTTCAATAGAGTTGATGGTGATATGTTTGATAACATCATTAATTGCAAAATAGCCAAGGAGGTTTGGGACACAATTCAAATTATCTGTGATGGTACTGAGCAAGTAAGGGAAAATAAGATGCAGCTGCTAATTCAACAATATGAGCACTTTCATTATGAAGATAATGAGTCTCTCACTGACATTTTTAGTAGATTTTAAAAACTACTAAATACTCTGAAGTTGCATGGAAGAGTCTATCAGACAAAAGACTCCAATCTCAAGTTCCTTAGATCTCTTCCAAAGGAATGGAAACCAATGACTGTCTCATTGAGAAACTCTCAAGATTACAAGCAGTTTACTTTGGAGAGACTGTATGGCATCCTAAAAAATTATGAGCTTGAAATAGAGCAAGATGAGAAGATGGAGAAAGGAAGGAAGAAAGGAGGGTCCATGGAACTGGTTGCTGAGTTAGAGAAAGAGAAAGAGATGAAGGTAGAAGCCGTTGAGTCTACTTCAAAGGCCTGTGAGAACAAGGGAAAAGGGCTGGTAGCTGAAAATGGAGACAATTTGAGCCAAGATGACATGGATGAAATTGATGAGCATTTAGCTTTTCTTTCCAGAAGATTTGCCAAGCTCAAGTTCAAAAAGAACTTTGGAGCAACGAAGCCAAATAGAAACATGGTGGACAAATCTAAATTCAAATGTTTCAAATATGGCTTGGCAAGGCACTTTGCCAGTGAGTGTAGAAAGTCAGATTCCAGCAAAAAGAAGTTTGAGCCTGTTGATTATAAACAGAAGTATTTTTAGTTGCTCAAGCAAAAGGAAAGGGCTTTTATTACACAGGAAAATGACTGGGCAGCTAATGGTTTGGATGAAGATGAGGATGTCAGCTATGTCAATCTAGCCCTAATGGCCAAGCCTGATGAAACAGAAACAAGTTCTTCAAGTAATCAGGTAATCACCACTAACCTAGCACATTTATCTAAAGCTGAGTGTAATGATGCCATAAATGACATGTCCACAGAATTATATCATTTGTGTGTTACACTTAAGTCTCTCACCAAAGAAAAAGCTAAAATCAAAGAAAACAATTTGTTCTTAAGTGAAAGGAACAATGTGCTAGAGTCTCAGTTTATTGAATTTGATAAATTGAGAATAGAATGTAAGATTGTTAAGGATGAATTAACTGAGTCCTTGAAGAAAGAAGAGATTTTGAAGAAGCAACTTGAACGAGAACAAGAGGTGATTACGGCATGGAAATCATCCAGAGATATCCATGCTCAAATCACTAAAGTTCAAGGTATTGAGTCCTTCTGTGATGCAGCCTGGAAAAAGAGTAAGGAGAAGCTGGAATCCAGTTTGGTTGAAGGATTGCTAACAGATGTGGACTCGACGGATGATGAGAGTCATCCGTCGGATAATCAAAAGGATTATCCGTCGAGTGACACAAATCCTCATCCGTCGGCTATAAGAAAACCTGTGAGCAAAGCAAAACTTGCCAAGCTGAATGAAAAATATGGATCAGTTTCCAAAAACTTTGTTCCATGAGAATCAAGTCAAGTGAAGAAGGAGAAGAAAGTTAATGTTGGTCATATGTCTATCAATCAATTGAATGACAGATTGGAGAAGATTGAGATTAAAACAAAAGCTAAAAAGAAAAACAATAGAAATGGGAAAGTAAGGATTAACAAACATAACAACTACACACCTGATAAATATGCTCTAAAAAAAATCTATGTTAAGTGTGGTAGTGTTAATCACTTGGTTGTTAATTGTAAAATTGCCATGCATACTCCTATGTCTGTACCCTCTTCTTTTCCCAACATGACTGCCACACCTTCTATGCCTATGAATGCTATGTCTGCTCAGAATATGAATGCACAATTTGCTAATATGCCATTTGCACCTAATCCTTATTATGCTGCATTTAGTATGCCTCAAATGCCATTTAGCCTTACTGGAGTAACATATTTGCAAATAGCATATATTTCCCTGTCAATCAAAGTGTGCATGATAATTCTGTTTTAATGACTGGTTTCAAAGGTACAACTCAAATGACTAAGGATGAATCATATATTCCCAGCTAACAAGGCAGGACCCAAGGAAACTTGGGTACCAAAATCAACTTGATTTGGTTTTGATGTGTGCAGGGAAACAGAAAGAATCTTTGGTTCCTAGATAGTGGTTGTTCAAGGCACATGACTGGAGATTCTACCCTACTCACAGAGTTCAAGGAGAGAGCTGGCCCAAGTATTACCTTTGGGGATGACAACAAGGGTTATACTGGGGGATATGGATTGATTTCAAAAGACAATGTCATCATTGAGGAGATTTCCCTAGTGGATGGTCACAAGCATAATTTGTTGAGTATCAGCCAGCTTTGTGACAAGGGCAATTCAGTAACCTTCAACTCAGAAGCCTGTGTTGTGACAAACAAAAGGAGCAACATAGTGGTTCTCACTGGTGTGAGAAGAGGAAATGTGTATCTAGCTGACTTTAACTCATCAAATGTAGAATCTGTTACTTGTCTTCTTAGTAAAACAAGTCAAGATGAAAGTTGGCTAGGCACAAGAAGCTCTCCCATCTAAACTTCAAGACCATGAATGAGCTTGTCAAGAAAGAACTGGTTAGAGGCATTCCTCAAGTAGAGTTTTCTAAGGATGGACTGTGTGATGCCTGCCAAAAGGGAAAGCAGAGTAAAGCATCATTCAGAAAGAAGCTTGATTCAACAATTGAAGAACCTTTGCAATTGCTACACATGGATTTGTTTGGACCAGTCAATATGTTGTCCATCTCAAGGAAAAGATTTTGCCTAGTAATTTTAGATGATTTCTCAAAGTTCTCTTGGACATATTTCCTAAAGTCTAAAGATGGGGCTAGTGAAATCATTATCAATCACATAAGGCAAGTCAACAATCATCCTGATTTTAAGGTAAGGAGAATCAGGAGTGACAATGGAACTGAGTTCCAGAATTCTGTGATGAGATCATTTTGTGAAGAGAATGGAATAATGCATGAGTTTTCTGCAGCAAGAACCCCACAAAAAAATGGAGTGGTAGAAAGGAAAAACAGATCTCTTATTGAAGTTACAAGGACAATGCTTGAAGAATCAAAGTTACCAACATATTTCTGGGCTGAAGCTGTGAACACTGCCTGCTACACTCAGAATATTTCTTTGGTGAATCAAGCAAAATGCATGACACCATATCAATTGTTCAAGAACAAGAAGCCAAATCTAAATTTTCTTCATGTCTTTGGCTGTAAATGTTATATCTTGAGAAATCAGACTGATCAACATGGGAAGTTTGATGCTAAAGCAGATGAAGGAATTTTTATTGGATATGCTGTGGGAAAAGCATATAGAGTCTACAATCTTAGAACCAACATTATTATGGAATCAATACATGTTGTGTTTGATGATAAAAAGATTGAAGGACTGCAAGATGAATATTCTCATGAAAGTCTCAAATTTAATAATGTGGAGATGGTTTGTGATGATAGTGATGATGAAAGTGATCAGGAAACAATGGCCAAGGATAATGCAGAAAAATCTACTACTAATGAAGCACAAAATTCAACATATGTCGAGTTGTAAAATGCTCCATCCGTCGGGAGAAAATCTGCTTCATCCGTTGGGAGACAATCAGTTTCATCCGTCGGAACACAAAGTGCACCATCCTTCGGGTCATTAAGAGAAGCTGAAAATCAGAATAAATCACTAACAGAAAATTCCCCTTTCTCAAGTCAAAGATTCACAAACTCAGGGGGAGTTTCTAATAATCGAAACTCGACCACCCATCAAGACAACAATGAGGCCTCTTCATCTAGAGCTAATCTACCTCAACAAAGGAAATGGATAAAAGATCACCCCTTTGAGCTCATCATTGGTGATGTATCTTCTAGTGTTCAAACAAGGAGAGCAACTCAAGAAGAATGTCTATATAGCAGCTTCCTATCTAAGGAAGAACCAAAGAAGGTAGAAGAAGCTTTGTTGGATCCTAATTGGATTTTAGCTATGCAGGAGGAGCTAAACCAATTTGAAAGGAATAAAGTATGGAAGCTGGTGCCCAAGACTAAAGGAAAGAATCCAATTGACACCAAATGGATATTCAGAAACAAGATGGATGAAAATGGCATAATAGTAAGGAATAAAGCTAGATTGGTTGCTAAGGGCTATTGTCAACAAGAAGGAATAGATTTTGATGAAACTGTTGCTCCTGTTGCAAGACTTGAAGCCATCAGAATTTTTTTAGCTATGCAAATCATGCCAATTTCAAGGTCTATCAAATGGATGTCAAAAGTGCTTTTCTGAATAGAGATTTGGAGGAGGAAGTCTATGTTAGTCAGCCTCCTGTTTTTAAGATCCAAATTTCCCAAATCATGTCTACTATCTTTTGAAAGCACTTTATGGACTGAAGCAAGCACCTAGAGCCTCGTATGACACTTTATCAAAATTTCTTTTGGAAAATCACTTCACAATAGGTACTGTTGATAAAACTTTATTCTTTAGAAATGTTAATGGCTCTAGTATACTTGTTCAAATTTATGTAGATGATATTATATTTGGCTCTACAGATGAAAAACTTTACAAAAAGTTTGCCAAATTGATGCAAAGTATGAAATGAGCATAATGGGAGAACTAACTTTTTTTTCTTGGTTTACAATTTAAGCAAGTTAGTGATGGAATATTCATTAGTCAAACTAAATACATTCGTGATCTTTTAAAGAAGTTTGAACTAATGGATTGCACATCTGCAAAAACTCTGATGGCCACTGCAACTAAGCTTGAATTAAACACTACTGAAAAGTTTGTGGATATTTCAAGCTATAGGGGCATGGTTGGCTCACTTATGTACTTAACAGCTAGTAGGCCAGATATAATGTTTTCTACTTATCTTTGTGCTAGACTTCAGGCTGAACCTAGAGAATCTCATTTAGTAGCTATTAAGAGAATTTTCAGATATCTCAAGGGAACTCCAAAACTTGGCATTTGGTACCCTAGAGACTCTGGTTTTGATCTAACTAGTTATTCAGATGCAGATTATGCAGATTGTAAAATAGACAGAAAAAGTACAATAGGAACCTGTCAATTTCTAGAATACAAGTTTGTGTCCTGGTTTAGTAAAAAGCAAAATTCAGTTTCTACTTCTACAGCTGAAGCTGAATATATTGCTGCTGGTAGTTGTTGTGCACATATTTTATGGATGAAAAACCAATTATTGGACTATGGTCTACAAGTGGATAGGATTCCTATTTTCTGTGATAACACAAGTGCAATTGCCATCACTGAAAATCCAGTACAGCATTCAAGAACAAAGCACATAGACATCAAGTACCACTTCATAAGGGAACATGTGATGAATGGTACTATGGAATTGCATTTTGTTCCAAGTGAACAGCAGCTTGCAGATATATTTACCAAGCCACTTGATGAATCCACCTTTTCAAGGTTGGTAAGTGAGCTAAGTACGCTTAATTATTCCTGAATCATTTCAGATATTTTGCAAGTTGTAATGCAGCCAGAAATTTAATTGATTTTTCTGTTTTGGATGAAATTTTGGCTAAGTCAAAGTTTACATCCCGACGGATGATCATTATCCATCGAGTTTGGTCATCCGTCAGAATACAATTTATCAATAAAAATCAATTATTTTCTGGAATATTTTATAACTCGACGGATATCTGATTTATCCTCATCCGTTGAATTGTCTCAATCCTAGCTGTTAATTCTCTGAACATTAACCATCGAGTATACTTACAGTTTGTAAGCATGACGCGACAGATAAGTGATGGAATTTTTACAGTTTATTTATTTTTAAACGGCTATTTTGGGTAATTTTTATTGGTCCTTTATTTCATTTTATTATTTTTGTCAATTTTTCTCTGAGATAGTATAAAAGCTAAATTTTTTTTCATTCTTTTCTTTTATCATTCTCAAGATTCAATTACTCTAACTTCTTTCTTCTCAAAAGCAAGCTCTCTCTCTCTACAAACTTTCAAATCTTTAGCAATGGCACCTGTAGTGAAAATCATGTCTCAAACCAGTTACATCTATGAGAAAAACAACTTCTCAGCTTTAGTAAACAAGGAGATTCAATAGTCTGGTGACTACCACCAAATGATGGATTTTGTGAAGAACTGCAAACTCAACTATGCCATGCTAGAATCACCCATCATTTACTGTGAGGTTGTAGAGGAAATGTGGACAACTGCAGTGTACAACTCAACAGACAAGACCATCACTTTCACTCTAAAAGGTAAGCAATTTTGCATAAATAGTGATATTATCAAAGCATGCTTTAAAATCCTTGATAACAATGTTACTACTCCACACATAGACACTGATATTGTTAACATGCTTAACTTTATGGGCTATGCACTCACTACCTCTAAGTTAAGTGAAATTAGAAGGTTGGGTCTTAGGAAAGAATGGAGTTATCTATGTGATGTAGTAACTAAAGTATTTTCTGGTAAGATTAGCAATTTTGATTCTATCAATATATCTATGCTTAACATGCTTTACATGCTAGTTACTGATAAGTATTTCAATTTCAGTGACTTGGTTTTGTTTGAGTTAGGCTTTAAATTAGGAGAACTTGGTAAGAGAGGTAGAAGTGTCTATTATGCTAGATTCTTTATGATACTTGTTAACCATCTTATTGAGAATATTGTGATTGAGAACCCAACCAACAAGCTGAATTGTTAGGTTCAAGAAAGAAGGATTATTGCAGATTTAAATAGAGCATATCATCACAAGGAGGTGCCTTTATACTATTTTCCAGTAATGGAGGGACCACAGGTAAGTGAGGTAATTTCTTCTGTCTCCATTCTTCCAACCTCACACATTTCTTTGCCTTCTAGTGTAGTTATGGAATCTGTGCCAATGACCAAGCGGATACCTACCCAAGCTGCTAAAACTAAAATCCCAAAATCCAAAGCTAAGAAAGCCCCCTCTAATTTCTTTCAAAAAAAATCGGTTATGAAATCTACTAAACCTAAAGAGGGGAGTGTGAAGGAGGGTGAGAAAGGTGAGGGACAGGGTGAAAATCAAAGAAGCCCTAAGAATAAGGTTGGAGAGGTGAGTGTTTTCCAGCCTAGCCACACTGCAGTTTCTCAACAAACTGTAGTGCTTAAAAAGGATTTAAGCTCATTACTAGTTACATCCTCCCAAAAGGATGTGACTATTGAACAAAGCTCTCAGCCAAGAGCACATGCCAAGAGGGTAAGGGATAAAAGCTCACCCCAAACCTATATAAGAAAGAAGAAACCAAAAACCCTTGGGGATGTACAGGGCATACACTTAATGCAAACTGATGCTAAAGACCCAGTCACTGCACCTTCTCAAAGTCAGGTTGATGTGGCTCCAATAAATGTGGAGTCACAACCAAAATTTCTCACAATTGAAGCACCTGATACACCAAATTCTCCCACACACTCACTGAATGTTGACATGATCAATACATCACTTCCAAATTCTCCATCTTTAACTCTCTTGGAGAAGCCAAAAATCCAAGTAAGTGAGCATCATCTTTTAGATGATTTGTTGGCTCATTTACCATTCCTTTCTGAGACTGTTGAGACATCTGTGCCAAAATTTTCATCAATCTGCACAGAGTCTACAATAGTCTCCACTCCAAACTCTTTCATTTCTACTATCCCGATGGATATTCATCATCCATTGAGTAGTGATTGTATCCCGATGGATAAGCCTGACAGCAGTCATCCATCGGATAACCATACTACTAACCCGATGGATATTCATCATCCGTCGGTGTCTCTGCACAGCTTCAAATTTTATCAATTATTACAAGTGCAGAAGACTTAGTGGTAGTGCAATCACTCCTAGGATTGAGGGAAGAGAGTGAAATGAGTGAGAGTCTGGGTTGCTCCCAGGAAAAAGGAGAGAAAAAAAGTGAACAAATCCAGTCCATTACTTCGGGACTGGCAAAAGTGAGTGAGAGGAGTCCCACCTTAGATGGTGAAGGTGAGGGTGTGCGGGTGGGAAACCGAGAGGAGCCCTTGATGCAAAAAGAGAGAGAAATTGAGAGAAATACAGGTCCAGGAGGAATAAGGTTGGATATCATTTCTAGTGAGTCAATGAATGCCAATGATCCAGACATTGAGAGATTATCTCGGCATAATCAAGCTGTTATAAGTTCCATCTCTTTGGATGCTGAGGCATTTACTCATCCTGTTCCAGTATATCAAATTTTGGCTGGACAGGGCAATGCAAATGCAAAAAGAATACTGAACTTGGTGCACACCACCCAGTCAATGCAAAGAGCTAAGGATGCCATCACAGCTATGCCACCTAGAGCTGATGATGATGTTGACTATAGGACTGGGGAATCTGCTGATTTCTTTGGTGATGCAAGTGAACAGGGGTCACTGGACATAGGGGGAGAAGTAAGCCCTAGTTCCAGATCTGGTATGCCATCTTGGGCATTTTCAAAGCAATGTGATGAACACTATTTCAAGACCGCCCTCATTCAAGTTATAATTCAGACACACTCTGCTCTTCTATCCACAACAAATACTAGCACCAAGAAGCTCCTACAAGCACACCTGACCTCTCTGCAGTTACAACAAATCCAAGGTTTTCAACACAATCAGGATGTCACTTCTATCAAGACTGGGATTGATTAAATGAAAAAGGACATTTCTGAAAGATTGGATTCTAAACTTCCAGAAGCTACAATGCTTGATATTAAGAGACAACTCAGGAAAAATTCTGATCTTGCCACAAAGATAGATTCCTTGGATACCAGAATGACTGCAATGAAAGCTTCTCTAACAGCTATACATCTACATCAAGCTCAGCAAACTCAACTGCTACAACAACTGGTGGTTGCACAATCTTCATCCTCCACTCTACTTGATGATAACAAAAAAGGGGAGAAAAGCTCAAGTAAGGGAGAGGGGGAGAAAGGCTCAAGTGAGGGGAAGCTACAGCTAAACATACAAGTCAGCAAAGTAATTATGCCAACAATTACTTTCCCAAAGCCACCAGTGTTGGATAGCATTGATCTAATCCAAATAGCAGCTGAAAAGCTTGAGTTAAAGTCAAATACTAAAATGCTTGATATTACAGCTATAGAGAAGGAAATAGAAGATAAATGGAGAAACATAGATGCAAATATACAACAAAAGTTTGGGCCAATTCAGAAACCAGATAAAGTCTTCAGTCATCACTCTCAAGTCATGAAAATCTCTGTGAATGACATAAGTATGAACTATCTGGAAAAAGGTCAAACTTTCTACATAAAATCTCCTAAAGCAAATTTCATCATGAAGCCTGTTGTGTATATGTTGTGAACTTGATGATTTCATTAACAAAACACCTTAGTAGATTTAACTTAGTGAAAAATGTATCACTCGACGGATAAGCAAATATAGTCCCGACGGATGACTCAATATAGTCTCGACGGATGATGATTTGACATCCATCGAGTGAGTAACTTATGTAACAATAAGTCATGTAGCACATTTCTGCAAACCCCTTTGTATAGATTATGTAGTAGCATATAAGTCATGTTCAGTTTAATTAGATATGCAGAATAGGTTGATTAATTGTACATAGATGACGTCTTGTAATTCTACATAAATGAAATGAAGTCAAGTGCCAAATAGCTACCCGACGGATGATCAACAAAGCTACCCGACGGATGATTAACAAGGTAATCTGACGGATGATCATGTACCCGACGGATAATCAATTCAAACATCTGTTGACAGTGACAACACAATCACATGCATCGAGTGTATGCAAAAGGAATGTGGAAGCCTATTCAACTGTGTTTTTGAGAACAAAGAAGGATTGCCATTTCCATGCTATTATAAAGATATTCAAAGATGCTGGAATAGAGTAATGAAGTAGCATAGTATTAGACTTGATAGATTTTCTTTTATTATCTTGTCTTATTACTATGTAATCTTGGTGATATATAAACCAAGAGTAGCAATTAGAACAACAAGAAAAACTAAGCAAGTATTTTCTCAGAGAAATATTTGTAAGTTGTATCCTTAGTATTTCTGTGTAAGTTAAGTTGTTCTCATTTGTAAGCAGCTGTGAGCTATTCAAGCTTTACAGAGTTCTCTTGATATATATATATATATATGGTGGATACATTCTAATCCACCAGAAAGTTTTAAAGACTTGTGTTTTTATTACTTTGTGTTTCGATTCATATCTAACTTGTTATTCCGCACTTTGCAAATCAAAACACTGTCATATATATATATATATATATATATCTTAATTTAGAACATTTTATAATTCAGAAAAAGTTTCAAGAATTCCATTCAACCCCCCTTCTGTAATTCTTGTTGCATTGTTAGGGACTAACAATTGGTATCAGAGCAAGCTCTTAAGGACAAAGAGTTTAAAGATCACAACAAACAGCAAAATGAACAAGAAGGATGTTGGAGTCAAGATTACTTTTCTGGACAAAGATAATTACCATTACTGGAAGGTAAAGATGCATCTCCATTTACTTTCTCAAGATGAGGCCTATGTTAATTGCATAGAGAGAGGTCCTCATGTACCAATGAGAGTTGCAACTTAAAATAAGCCATCAGTTCATAAGCCAAGGCATGAATGGTCAAATCCTGATATTGAACAATTCAGGAAAGACAAGAAGGCCATGAATATACTGTTCAATGGAGTTGATGGTGATATGTTCGACAACATCATCAATTGCAAAACTGCCAAGGAAGTTTGGGATACAATTCAGATTATCTGTGATGGCACTGAACAAGTTAGAGAAAACAAGATGCAGTTACTAATTCAGCTATATGAGCATTTCCACTTTGAAGAAGGTGAAACTCTCACTGATATCTTTAGTAGATTTCAAAAGCTACTAAATGCTCTAAAGCTGCATGGAAGAGTCTACCTAACCAAAGATTCTAACCTCAAATTTCTGAGATCCCTACCAAAAGAATGGAAACCAATGACGGTCTCCTTGAGAAACTCACAAGAATACAAGGAGTTTACACTAGAGAGACTGTATGGAATTCTAAAGACTTATGAGCTTGAAATAGAGCAATATGAAAGAATGGAGAAAGGGAGAAAGAAAGGAGGATCCATTGCACTGGTTTCTGAGTTAGAAAAAGAGAAGGAGATGATGATAGAAGCTGTTGAGTCTACTTCAAAGGTCTGTGAAAATAAGGGCAAGGGGCTGGTAGCAGAAAATGAAGAATCTTTGAGACAAGATGATATGGATGACATTGATGAACATTTAGCATTTCTTTCCAGAAGATTTGCCAAGCTCAAGTTCAAGAAGAACTTTGGAGCAGCTAAGCCAAATAGAAACATGGTGGATAAATCAAAATTTAAATATTTCAAATGTGGTTTGGCAGGGCACTTTTCCAGTGAGTGTAGAAAGTCAGATTCCAGCAAGAAGAAGTTTGAGCCTGTGGATTATAAACAGAAATATTTTGAGTTGCTCTAACAAAAGGAAAGGGCTTTTATTACACAAGAAAATGACTGGGCAGCAGATGGTCTGGATGAGGATGAGGATGTCAGCTATGTCAATCTAGCCCTAATGGCCAAGTCTGATGAAACATAGACAAGTTCTTCAAGTAATCAGGTAATCACCACTAAACTCGCACATTTATCTAAAGTTGAGTGTAATGATGCAATAAATGACATGTCTACAGAATTATATCATTTGCGTGTTACACTTAAGTCCCTTAATAAGGAAAATGCTAAAATTAAAGAAAACAGTTTGTTTTTAAGTGAGAGAAATAATGTGCTAGAGTCTCAGTTTATTGAATTTGAAAAACTGAGAATTGAGTGTAAGATTGCTAAGGATGGATTATCTGAGTCCTTGAAGAAAGAAGAGATCTTGAAGAAGCAGCTTGAATGAGAACATGAGGTGATTAAGGCATGGAAAACATCTAGAGATGTTCATGCTCAAATCACCAAAGTTCAAGGTATTGAGTTCTTTTATGATGCAGCCTGGAAGAAGAATAAGGAGAAGCTGGAATCCAATTTGGTTGAAGGATTGCTAACAGATGTGGACTCGACGGATGATGAGAGTCATCCGTCGGATAATCAAAAGAATTATCCTTCGAGTGACATAAATCCTCATCTGTCGGCTGTGAGCAAACCTATGAGTAAAGCCAAACTTGTCAAGTTAAATGAAAAATATGGATCAGTTTCCAAAAACTTCATTTTAGGAGAATCTAGTCAAGTGAAGAAGGAAAAGAAAGTGAATGTTGGACATCTGTCTATCAAGCAATTGAATGACAGACTAGAAAAGATTAAGGTTAAAACAGAGGCTAAAAAGAAAAACAATAGAAATGGTAAAGTGGGGATTAACAAACATAACAACCACACACCTGATAAGTATGCTCCAAGAAAAATCTGTGTTAAGTGTGGTAGTGTAAATCATCTGTCTATTAATTGCAAAACTGCCATGCCTACTTCCATATATGTGCCACCTCCTTTTCCCAACATGAATGTCATGCCTTTTATGCCTATGAATGCTATATCTACACAAAATATGAATGAACAATTTGCTAATATGCCATTTGCACCCAATCCTTATTATGCTGCATTTAGTATGCCTCGAATGCCATTTAGCATGCCCTGCTGGAATAGCATGTTTACTAATAGCATGCATTTCCCGTTAATCAAAATGTGCATGATAATTATGTTGTAATGAATGGTTTCAAATGTCTAACTCAAATGACTAATGATGAATCTGATATCCCCAAGTCAAATGAGATCATACCTAATAAACAGAAAAAGAAAGCTAACAAGGCAGGACCCAAGTAAACTTGGGTACCAAAATCAACTTGATTTGATTTTAATGTGTGCAGGGAAATAGAAAGAATCTGTGGTACTTGGATAGTGGTTGTTCAAGACACATGACTGGTGATTCTACCTTGATCACAGAGTTCAAGGAGAGAGCTGGCCCAAGTATTACTTTTTGAGATGACAACAAGGGTTATACTGTGGGATATGGCTTGATTTCAAAAGACAATGTCATCATTGAGGAGGTTGCCTTAGTGGATGGTCTCAAGCATAATTTGTTGAGTATCAGCCAGCTGTGTGATAAAGGCAATTCAGTAACCTTCAACTCAGAAGCCTATCTTGTGATAAACAAAGAGAAGCAACAAAGTGGTTCTCACTGGAGTGAGAAAAGGGAATGTGTACCTAGCTGACTTCAACTCATCAAATGCAGAATCTGTTACATGTCTTCTCAGTAAAGCAAGTCAAAATGAAAGTTGGCTATGGCACAAAAAGCTATCCCATCTAAACTTCAAGACCATGAATGAACTTGTAAAGAAAGAACTGGTTAGATGCATTCCTCAAGTGGAGTTTTCTAAGGATGGACTGTGTGATGCTTGCCAAAAGGGAAAGCAAATTAAAGCATCATTCAGAAAGAAGCTTGATTCAACAATTGAAGAACCTTTGCAACTGCTACACATGGATTTGTTTGGACCAGTCAATGTGTTGTCCATCTCAAGGAAAAGATTTTGCCTAGTAATTTTAGATGATTTCTCAAAGTTCTCTTGGACATATTTACTTAAGTCCAAAGATGAGGCTAGTGAAATCATCATAAATCACATAAGGCAAGTCAACAATCATCCTGATTTCAAAGTTAGAAGAATTAGGAGTGACAATGGAACTGAGTTCAAGAACTCTGTCATGAGAGCATTTTGTAAAGAAAATGGGATTTTGCATGAGTTTTCAGCAGCAAGAACTCCACAAAAAAATGGAGTAGTGGAAAGAAAGAATAGATCACTTATTGAGGCTGCAAGAACAATGCTTGAAGAATCAAAGTTACCAACATATTTCTGGGCCGAAGCTGTAAATACTGCATGCTATACTCAGAACATTTCTCTGGTTAGTCAAGCAAGATGCATGACTCCCTACCAATTGTTCAAGAATAAGAAACCAACTCTAAACTTTCTTCATGTCTTTGGCTGCAAATGTTATATCCTGAGAAATTAAACTGATCAGAATGGGAAGTTTGATGATAAAGCAGATGAAGAAATTTTTGTTGGATATGTTGTTGGTAAACCATATAGAGTCTACAATCTGAGAACCAACATTGTTGTGTAATCAATACATGTTGTATTTGATGATAAAAAGATTGCAGGACTACAAGATGGAGATTACCATGAAAGCCTCAAATTTGACAATGTAGAGATGGTTAGTGATGACAGTGATGATGAAAGTGATCTAGAAACAGTATCAAAGGATAATGCAGAAAAATCCACTACCAATGAAGCACAAAATTCAACATCTGTCGAGTTACAAAATGCTTCATCCGTCGGGAGACAATCTGCTTTATCCGTCGGGAGACAACCAGCTTCATCCGTCGGTACTCAAAATTCACCATCCGTCGGGCCATCAAAAGAAGCTGAAAGTCAGAATAGAACACTCACAGAATGTTCCCCTTTCTCAAATCAAAGATCCATAAACTCAGGGGGAGTTTATAATAATCAAAACTCAATCACACATCAAGACAATAATGAGGCCTCTTCATCTAGAGCTAATCTACCTCAACAAAGGAAATGGACAAAGGATCACCCCTTTGAGCTCATCATTGGTGATCTTTCTTCTAGAGTTCAAACAAGGAGAGCAACTCAGGAAGAATGTCTATATAGCAGCTTCCTATCTAAGGAAGAACCAAAGAAGGTAGAGGAAGCTTTGATGGATCCTGATTGGATTTTAGCTATGTAGGAGGAGCTAAACCAATTTAAAAGGAATAAGGTATGGAAGCTGGTACCCAAGCCTAAAGGAAAGAATCCAATAGACACCAAATGGGTATTCAGAAACAAGATGGATGAAAATGGAATAGTAGTTAGGAACAAAGCTATATTGGTTGCTAAGGGCTACTGTCAACAAGAAGGAATAGATTTTGATGAAACATTTGCTCCTATTGCAAGACTTGAAGCCATCAGAATCTTCTTAGCCTATGCAGCCCATGCCAATTTCAAGGTCTATCAAATGGAAGTCAAAAGTGCCTTTCTGAATGGAGATCCAAATTTTCCAGAATATGTTTACTATCTTTTGAAAGCACTTTATGGACTGAAGCAAGCACCTAGAGCCTGGTATGACACTTTGTCAAAGTTCCTTTTAGAGAATCATTTCACAAGAGGTACTGTTGACAAAACCTTATTCTTTAGAAATGTTAATGGCTCTAGTATACTTGTTCAAATTTATGTAGATGACATTATTTTTGGCTCTACAGATGAGAAACTTTGCAAAAAGTTTGCCAAATTGATGCAAAGTAAGTATGAAATGAGCATGATGGGAGAACTAACTTACTTTCTTGGTTTGCAAGTTAAGCAAGTTAGTGACGGAATATTCATTAGTCAAACTAAATACATTTATGATCTTTTAAAGAAGTTTGATCTAATGGATTGCACATCTGCAAAAACTCCCATGGCCACTGCAACCAAGCTTGAATTAAACACTACTGAAAAGTCTGTGGATATTTCATGTTATAGGGGCATGGTTGGCTCACTTCTGTACTTAACAGCTAGTAGGCCAGATATAATGTTTGCTACATGTCTGTGTGCTAGATTTCAGGCTGATCCTAGAGAATCTCACTTAGTAGCTATTAAGATAATTTTCAGATATCTCAAGGGAACACCAAAACTTGGCATTTGGTACCCTAGAGATTTCGGTTTTGATCTAACTGGTTATTCAGATGCAGATTATACAGGTTGTAGAATTGATAGAAAAAGTACAACAGGAACCTGTCAATTTCTGGGAAACAAGCTTTTGTCCTGGTTCTGTAAAAAGCAAAATTCAGTTTCTACTTCTATAGCTGAAGCTGAATATAATGTTGCTGGCAGTTGCTGTGCACAGATTCTGTGGATGAAAAACCAATTGCTAGACTATGGTCTGCAAGTGGAAAGAATTCCTACTTTCTGTGATAACACAAGTCCAATTGACATCACTAAAAATCCAGTACATCATTCAAGAACAAAGCACATAGACATTAAGTACTACTTCATAAGGGAACATGTGATGAATGGTACTATGAAATTGCATTTTGTTCCAAGTGAACAACAGCTTGCAGATATATTTACCAAGCCACTTGATGAATCCACCTTTTCAAGGTTGGTAAGTGAGTTAAGTACGCTTAATTATTCCTGAATCATTTCAGATATTTTGCAAGTTGTAATGCAGCCAAAAATTTAATTGATTTTTCTGTTTTTGATGAAATTTTGGCTAAGTGAAAATTTACATCCCGACGGATGATCATTATCCATCGAGTTTGATCATCCGTCGGAATACAATTTGTCAATAAAAATCAATTATTTTTCTGGAATATTTTATAACTCAACGGATATCTGATTTATCCTCATCCGTCGAATTGTCTCAATCCTAGCTGTTAATTTCCTGAACATTATCCATCGAGTATACTTATAGTTGTAAGCATAACACGACGGATAATTGATGGAATTTTTACAGTTGATTTTTAAATGGCTATTTTGGGAAATTCTTATTGGTTACTTTATTTTACTTTATTTTTTTATAGTTATTTTTATGAGATAGTATAAAAGCATAATTCATTTTCATTGCTTTTCTTTATCATTCTCAAATCATCTGCTCTAATTTCTCTCTTTCTCAAAAGCACTTACTCTCTCTTTCTGCAAGTTTTTATTCTCTAACAATGGCACTAGTCGTCAAGATCATGTCTCAAACTGGATTTATCTATGAGAAGAACAACTTCACTGCTCTTGTAAACAAGGGGATTCAATAGTCTGGCGACTACCACAAAATGATGGATTTTGTGAAGAACTGCAAACTCAACCATGCCATGCTGGAATCACCAACCATCTACTGTGAAGTTGTTGAAGAGATGTGGACGACTGCAATATACAACTCAACTGATAAGACTATCACTTTCACTATTAAAGTTAAGGAATTCTGTGTTAATAGTGATATTGTTAAAGCATGTTTCAAAATTCCTGATAATACTGTAACTTCACCACACACAGACACTGACATTGTTAATATGCTTAACTCCATGGGCTATGCACTCTCTACTTCTAAATTAAGTGAAATTAGGAGGTTGGGTCTTAGGAAGGAATGGAGTTATTTATATGATGTAGTTACTAAGGTATTTTCTGATAAAATTAGCAATTTTGATTCAGTTAATATCTCTATGCTTAAAATGCTTTATATGCTAGTAACTGATAAATTTTTCAACTTTAGTGATCTTGTCATATTTGAGTTGGGGTTTAAGTTAGGGGAGCTAAATAAGAGGGGTAAAAATGTTTACTATGCTAGATTTTTAATGTATGATTGCTAACCACCTCTCTGAGGATATTGTGCTTGAGAACCCAACCAACAAATTAGATTGGTGGGTTCAAGAAAGGAGAATCATTGCAGACTTGAACAGGGAAAACCATCACAAAGAGGTGCCACTCTTCTACTTTCCAGTTATGGAGGCACCTCAGGTAAGTGAGGTAAGTTCAACTGTCTCTACTCTTCCAGCCTCACAAACTTCTTTGCATTCTAGTGTAACTATGGCAACTGTATCAATGACCCAACAGTTGCCTACCCAAGCTGCCAAACCCAAAATTTTAAAATCAAAGACAAAGAAAACCCCCTCTGGTGTCTCTCAAAAGATGCCAGTTGTAAAATCCACCAAACCAAAAGAGGGGAGTGTGAAGGTGGGTAAGAAAGGTCAGGGACAGGGTGAACATCAAAGAAACCCTAAGGATAAGGTTGGAGAGGTGAGTGTTTCCCAGCCTAGCCACACTGCAGTTTCCCAACAAACTGTAGTGCTTAATAAAGATATAAGCTCATTACTAGTTGCATCCTCTTAAAAGGATGTGACTATTGAACAAAGCTCTCAACCAAGAGCACGGGCCAAAAGGGTAAGGGACACAAGCTCACCCCAAACTTATACTAGAAAGAAGAAACCAAAAACCCTTAGGGATGCATAGGGTTCACACTTGTGCAAACTGGTGCTAAAGACACAGTCACTGCACCTTCTCAAAGTCAGGTTGATGTGACTCCAATAAATGTGGAGTCACAGCCAAAATCTCTAACAATTGAAGCCCCTGAAACTCTAAACTCTCCCACAAACTCTTTGGATGTTGACATGATAAACACATCACTTCCAAATTCTCCATCTTTAACTCTCTTGGAGAAGCCAAAAATCCAAGCAAGTGAGCATCATCTTCTAGATGATTTGTTGGCTCACTTGCCATTCCTTTCTAAAACTGTTGAAATATTTGTGCCAAAATTCTCATCAATCTGCACAGAGTCAACAATAGTTTCCACTCCAAAATCATTCATTTCTACTCACTCGATGGATATTGTTCATCCGTCGAGTAGTGATTGTATCCCGACGGATAAGCTTAACAACAGTTATCCGTCGGATAGTCAAATTGCCAACCCGACGGATATCTCTTGTCTATCGAGTGTCTCTGCACAGCTTCAAATTTTATCAATTATTACAAGTGCAGAAGACTTAGTGGTAGTGCAATCACTCCTAGGATTGAGGGAAAGGAGTGAAATGAGTGAGAGTCTCGGTTGCTCCCAGGAAAAAGGAGAGGAAAAGAGTGAACAAATACAATCCATTTCTTCAGGATTGGCAAAAGTGAGTGTGAGGAGTCCCACCTTAGATGGTGAAGGTGAGGGTGTGAGGGTGGGGAGCCAAGGTGAGACCTTGATACAACAAAAGAAAGATCAAGAGAGAAATACAGGTACAGGAGTGATAAGTATGGAATCCATTGCAAGTGAGTCAATGAATGTCAATGATGCAGAAAGGGAAAGGCTATTTCAGTAAAAATATCAAGCTCTTATAGATTCTATTTCCCTAGATGCTGAGACATTTACTCACCATGTGACAGCTTACCAAACTCTAGCTATACAGGGCAATGAGGAGGCTGAAAGATTGCTGAACTTCGTGCATACTACATAATCTTTACAAAGAGCAAAGGATGCAATCACTGTTATGCCTTCCAACATTGGTAGTGATTTTGAACTGGATGAAGCTTCTTTTGGGGATGCTGATGGGGATGATGAGAAAGACAACATGGACATAGGGGGAGATGCAGTTGTTCCTGCCTGGATGCTTACAAAAGAATGTTCCTACTCACATCTCCAATCAACTTTGTTCAAGCTAATTCATGACACCCAAGCAGCCATTCAGGCATCTTCCAATCCTAGCACAAAGAAGCTACTCAAAGCACATCTTGAAGCACTCCAGCTGTATAAAATTCAAGCCCTCCAACACAGTCAGAGTGTGGATTCCATCAAGCAGGAAATTTCTGAAGTCAAACAAGATGTTATAGAAAGGATGGATGCTAGACTCCCTGCAACCACCATGACTGAAATTGCTCAATAGCTAAGGAAGGAGGCTGATCTCAATAGGAAAGTTGAGGCCATAGACTCAAGACTATCTGCTGTAGAGAAGTCGATGGCCAAGATACTTAACAATCAAGAAGCTCAGACTGCACTACTCCAACAATTGGTGGATGCTCAACTCCCTCTCACACAACTTGATGATAACAAAAAGGGGGAGAAAGGATCAAGTGAGGGGGAAAAATAGCTCAATATTCAAGTTAGCAAAGTAATTGTGCCTACAATGGCTTTCGCCAAGCCACCAACTACAGATATCATTGATCTGATTAATGAAGTAGCAGCCACATTGAGAGCAGCTGAGAAGAAGCAGTTGAGCCTAATCAACTGGGAGAAAATTGATGAGGATATTCAAAAGAGATTTGAGCTAGTAAAGAAGCCAGAAAAATCAGCCATTCATCACTCTCAAGTCAGGCAAATCTTTGTGAATGAAATGAGCATGAAGAATCTGGAAAGAGAACAGCCATTCTGCATCAAATCTCCAAAGGCTAAGCTAATTTTGAAGCCAAAGGTGAACTATCAAAAATCTTCACTAAAGAACCCCTTGGACACAGTGTATGAGATACCAAAGCCTGATGAAAAGAAGCTGTTGGCCAGGTCTATAGCATTCTACAAGGATCCAGCTAATTCAGGATTGAAAAGAAGAATTGCTAAAGTTTTCAGGAATGGTAAGGAAATTTGTGTGGTGGCTGGACACCCTCAATTTGTTGAAGCAAAGAGAGAAGAAAAGGCAAGATTGAAGCAAGAAAAGAAGCAAGCTCCTCTAGATGCTAAAAAGATCAAATAAAAGAAGGAGCAAGCTGCTATCTTGGCCAAGCTACAAGCTGTGAAACCCACACAACAAATTTCTGCACAACCATCTGAAATTGTTGAATCTCAAGATCAAGAAATGCAGAATGAACCTCCACAGACAAAGAAGCCAAGGTACAAGCAAAGAATCAAGAGAAAATTGGATTTCAGTGATGAGGAGATGGAAGGGTACTTTCCCAAAGAGTCTATTTCTACAACAACTCAAACATCCATGCCCTCTTTGGCACATGAAGAATTTAAGATAGATCCATCCAAGAATTTCCATGGTGAACCTATCATTCCAAAGGATGAACCAATAGACTGGGATAGTCTACCAATACCTGAACTCAATCTACCTCACTTCATGAAACCAAAGAAGACAAAGACTAGAGCAGTCAAGAAAGTGAAGCCCTCAACTCTCAGATCCAAGTCCCTAACCAAAGTCAACAAGGGAGACATCATGTACATCTGTGACATTAAGGAATTCTCAGATTTAAACCTCTATCTAGATGAACTGGAAGAATTTAGAGGGATTGATGCTTACAGGAATCTACCTGAAAGGTTAGTATTCAAGTACAAGGGAGGAAAAGAGATACAGTGGCCACTTCACAGGATCCTTCAAGAAAGCCAATTTGTGCTGATAAAGGTTTATTCATCCTTCAAGAAGAACTTTGGATTCAATGTGACAGCTAGAAGACTTGTTCTAAAGAAGATTGAAGAACTGAGGAGTATTAGAGCCAAAGATGCACTCCCAAAGACTCTAACTATTCCTTACACAGGGAGTAGAGTGCATCTAAGGCCCTACTGGCTGATGGAATTCATGGATGATAAAGGAGTTAGAAGATTCTTCAGATTAGAAGACCAATTGAGCATCTCTAGCAATGAGACTCTTTTGGAAATGCCAGAAATGCTAAATCTGTCAGAATCTGATGAACTGGAATTCAACAGAAAGCTCCAAAATCAGATAGAAGAAAACAACAGGAAGCTTGGAAAGAGATCCAGATCTTCAAGGAAATAGATTAATCTACTTAGGCTAGAGGAGCACCTTGAAAATGACTGTGAGTAAATCTTTGTACATTTTGTTATTTGCAGCACTTTTATAGTTTCATCTACTTCCATTTAAATTTTTATTTTTTTGGGTGTTTTGCTATCATCAAGTTTTTCTTAATTTATGGCTACAATTCTAGCAGACATAAATTGGGGGAGATTGTTGTGTATATATTGTGAACTTGATGATTTCATTAACAAAACACCTTAGTAGATTTAACTTAGTGAAAAATATAGCACTCGACGGATAAGCAAATATAATCCCGACGGATGACTCAATATAGTCCCGACGGATGATGATTTGACATCCATCGAGTGAGTAGCTTATGTAATAATAAGTCATGTAGCACATTTCTGTAAACCCCTTTGTATAGATTATGTAGTAGCATATAAGTCATGTTGACTTTAATTAGATATACAGAATAGGTTGATTAATTGTACATATATGATGTCTTGTAATTCTGCATAAATGAAATGAAGTCAAGTGCCAAATAGCTACCCGACGGATGATCAACAAAGCTACCCGACGGATTATTAACAAGGCAACCCGACGGATGATCATGTACCCGACGGATAATCAATTCAAACATCTGTTGACAGTGACAACACAGTCACATGCGTCGAGTGTATGCAAAAGGAATGTGGAAGCCTATTCAACTGGGTTTTTGAGAACAAAGAAGCATTGTCATTTTCATGCTATTATGAAGATATTCAAAGATGCTGGAATAGAGTAATGAAGTAGCATAGTATTAGACTTGTTAGGTTTTGTTTTATTATCTTGTCTTATTACTGTGTAATCTTGGTGATATATAAACCAAGAGTAGCAATTAGAACAACAAGAAAAACTAAGCAAGTATTTTCTCAGAGAAACATTTGTAAGCTGTATCCTTAGTATTTCTCTGTAAGTTTAGTTGTTCTCATTTGTAAGCAGCTGTGAGCTATTCAAGCTTTATAGAGTTCTCTTGATATATATATATATATATATATATATATATATATATCTGGTGGATACATTCTAATCCACCAGAAAGTTTTAAAGACTTGTGTTTTTATTATTTTGTGTTTTGATTCATATCTAACTTGTTATTCCGCACTTTGCAAATCAAAACACTGTCATATATATATATATATATATATATATATATATATATATATATATATCTTAAGCTAGAACATTTTATAATTCAGAAAAAGTTTCAAAAATTTCATTCAACCCCCCTTCTATAATTCTTGTTGCATTGTTAGGGACTAACAAAGCCTAAAAGAAACTACTCCAAGTTCTTAAACAAAAATCCTATGGATATTGTGTATGAGATGTAGAATTATATCTATCACGGAAGCATGGTAAAATAATTTTTACGATATAAAATCCATATAATACGTATACAGATCATGACTTAAATCGAGGGATCGATTTTTAACCTTTAAAAGCGATCCAAAACAACGAGCGGAGATCCTTAGCAGCTGCTCCTCAAGTGTGAAGCACTCCACCAGTATCCACCAAGAAAACGATGTAATGAAGGAGGAGGAGGTGGAGAGAATTAGGGTTTTGTAAATCTTTTGGGTTGAGGCAAAAATAGGGTTTATAATGGTATATTTATAGGCAAAATTTTCAGCTGAAAGTTTCCCATAAAATATTATTATTATTAACCCTTTATTATTCTCACTAATAATTAAAACACCTTTTAATTATTAATTTTTTTTCTAAACACTTTAGAAATAATTCTCTCTCTTGATTTAATTTCCAAAAATTAAATTCTTAATTTATAATATTAAGAACTTTTCTTAATTAATTTATAATCAATTAAATCTCATTTAATCAACTATAAAATTTGCCAATTAATTATTTATTTCATAAATAAATAATTATCAGCCATTATTAATTAATTCCTCCACCATTATATCATTCTCTTTTATGGTGTGACCTTGTAGGTTCAATATTAAGCCGGTAGTAAAAATAAATAATAATAAAACTATTTTATCATTATTTATATAAATTCTCTAATTCATTAAATATGATTAATTAATTAATCATATTTATTCTACATCGTGAGGGATACTTCTCAGCATATCGCGACTATCCGGATAATACGAATTCACTGCTTAGAATACCAAGAACCTATTCAGTGAATAGTTACCGTACAATTAATTCCTTCTACCCTGTAATGTCACGATTAAATACAAAGCATGAAACTTGTGTCAAGCCCATCTTATTTAATCACTTGCTTTCTCATTCACTATGCTTAGTTCTATTTAATGTAAATTAGAAACTCCTTTCTAATTTCATTCACTCTGGCCAGAGATTCCTGAACTAGCATAAGTGGATCAGCATTGAACATTCTCTTCCTTCACTGGAAGGGGTAGATCCTTTATTGATCATACACTATCTTCGTGTATAAATTCCTATACCCAGTAGAGCCCTTATAATTGTCCCTGGAGACTAAGAACTAAACCAAAGCATAGTTCAGTGTACACAAGATGACTATGATGACCTCAAGTCTAAGGATACTTGTACAACTATCACTATGTGAACAACTGCTGACACGTGAGTGAACTCCATCAGTTGTTCAGCTGTGTGAGTCATGTTCAGTGAACTTATTCTATAATAAGCACCTACATACTAGCTATAGTGTCACCACACAAATGTCTATGAGAACAGACATCCTTCATAATGAAGCAAGCATAGTATGTACCGATCTTTGCGGATTATTAATTACCAGTTAGTAATCATACGACCAGGAACTATTTAAGTTTAGAGTTATCATCTTTTAGGTCTCATTATTATGATTTCGTTACAATCCATAAAAAGCTTTACTCTAAACTGTGGTACATCTTATTTAAATACTTAAAATAGATAGAGCCCGCAATAAAAAAACAAAACAAGTCTTTTATTAATATCAATGAAATCAAAACAGATTACATAAAAGTTATTCCTAAATCCTCATACATGATTGGACTTAGGACATATCTCTTTCATGAGACACCTAGGCCAGATGAGAAGAAGCTGTTGGCTAGGTCAATTGCACTTTACAAGGATCCAGCAGATTCAGCACTTAAAAAGAGAATTGCAAAGATCTACAGAAATGGTAAAGAGATATGTGTGGTGCTTGGACACCCTCAGTTTGTAGAAGCCAAAAAAGGAAGAGAAAGAGAGAATAAGGTAAGAAAAGAAGTAAGCTGCCTTAGATGCTAAGAAGCTCAAACAAAAGAAGGAGCAAGCTGCTATCTTATCCAAACTTCAGGCTGTGAATACTTCAACTGAGATCTCTGCACAACCATCTGTGATTGCTGAATCTCAAGATCAGGAAAAGCAAAAGGAACCACAACAGAAAAGAAAATTCAGATACAAGCTCCTATCTAAGAGAAAATTGGACTTTAATGATGAGGAAAAGGAAGACCAAATTCCCAAAAAGCCTACAACTACAACTCGGACATCAAAACCCTATGTGGTATTTGAAGAATTCAAAGTGGTGGATCCAACAAGGAACATTCATGGTGAGCCTATAATTCCTAAGGATGAGCCAGTAGACTGAGATATTCTACCAATTCCTGAGCTAAATTTTCCTATCTTTAAAAAGACAAAGAAGACGAAGACAAGAGAAAACAAGAAAGTGAAGCCTGTGATTCTCAAATCCAAGACCCCAATTAAAGCTAAATCTGCAGTCAACAAGGGAGACATGTTGTATATCTGTGATATCAAGGAGTTTTCTGACATAAACCTTTACTTAGATAAATTGGATGAAGTTAGAGGAATTGATGCTTACAAACATCTCCCTGAGAGGCTGGTATTCAAATACAAGGGAGGAAGAGAGATTATATGGTCACTTCACAAGATTCTTCTAGAAAGCCAGTCTATTTTGATAAAGGTCTACTCTTCATTCAAAAAGAACTTTGGGTACAATATGACTGCAAGTAGACTAGTTCTAAAGAAGATTGAGGAGCTGAGGAGTACTAGAGCCAAAGATGCACTTCGAAAACTCTATCTATTCCATTTACAGGAAATAGAGTGCATTTGAGGCCCTATTGGCTGATGGAATTCAGGGATTAAAACGGAGTTAGAAGATTCTTCATATTGGAGGACCAATTGAGTATCTCTAGTAATGAGACTCTTTTGGAAATACAGGAAATGCTAAATCTCTCAGAAGTTGATGAACTTGAATTCCACAGACAACTCCAGAAACAGATTGAAAAAAACAACAGAAGGCTTGGAAAGAAATCCAAACAATCAAGGAAATAGATCTATCTGCTCAGACTAGAGGAGCACCTTGATAATTATTGTGAGCAATTTCTTTGTGAACTTTGCATTGTTCAATTTTCAGTAAATTGTAGCACTTACCAGTTTTATCTACTATTATTCAATCTGTATTTTTAGAGTGTTTTGTTATCATCAAAGTTTTTCTTAATTTATGGCTACAATTCCAGTAGACATAAATTGGGGGAGATTGTTAGGAATATGTTGTGTACTTGATGATAAGCTAAACAAAACACCTTAGTAGATTTAACTTAGTGAATTTTGTAGCACCCGACGGATGACCAATTATAGTCCGGCGGATGATTCAATATAGTCCCGATGGATGACTAATTGATATCCACCAGGTGAGTAGCTTATGTAACAATAAGTAATGTAGCACATTTCTGCAAACAACTTTGTATAGATTCTGTAGTAGCATATGAGTCATGTTGACTAGTAGTAGATATGCAGAATAGGTTGATTAATTGTAAATATTAGATGTCTTGTAATTTTGCATAAATAAAATGGAGTCAAGTGTTAAACAACTACCCGACGGATGATCAACAAAGCTACCCGACGGATGATCAACAAGACTACCCGACGGATAACAAGCATGTACCCGACGGATGATCAATTCAAATATCTGTTGACAGTGACAACACAGTTACATGCGTTGGGTGTTTGCAAAAGGAATGTGGCAGCCTGTTTAGCAGGGTTTTGAGAACAAAGAAGCATTACCATTTCCATGCTATTATGAAGATATTCAAAGATGCTGGAATAGAGTAGTGAACCAGCATGGAGTTAGACTTGATAGGTTTTGTTTTATTATCCTGTCTTATTACCATGTAAACTTGGTGATATATAAACCAAGTATAGCTAGTAGAACAAATAACTAAGCAAACACATTTTAGAAGAGAAATCGAAAAAGCTGTAACTGTTAAGAATTTCTCTGTACTTTGTTTGTTCACTTGTAAAAGCAGTTGTGAGCTATTCAAGCTTCACAGAGTTCTCTTGATATATATATATATATATATATATATATATATATATATATATATATATATCTGGTGGATACATTCAAATCCACCAGAAAGTTTTAAAGACTTGCATTTTTATTACTTGTGTTTTGATTTATATAATTCTTTCATTCCGCACTTTACAAATCAAACACTTATATATTATTAAGTTAGAACAGTTTTAAAAATCTCAAAAAGAATCCAGAATTACATTCAACCCCCTCTTCTGTAATTCTTGTTGTATTGTTAGGGAATAACATTATCCTTGCATGTCTTTCATTCCTTTCTCTCAGCCTTTCAGACATCACAGCCTTCCACATTCTTGTACTAGTATCCTTATCCTTCATCAAACTTATCACCCTCTTCAATTCTGTGGTTGAAAATGTTTCCATTACTTTTCTGCTATGCACAATGAAGGAGCCATCGAAGTAGTAGATTCTGACTTCTCCCAAAGAGACAACCCAAACTTTGACTATTTTCTCAGAAAGTTGTTGGTGATAGTCATCATCTGTTATGCTCCTATTTAGAGGTAGAAAATCAGCTTGATTAAAGTAGTTCCAGATGGCATCAACATTAGCTTGTATTTTCTTTGGTTTTCTCTCAACAGTCTTAAAGTGAGTCTTGATTGGAGGTTTGAATGAAGATAGCTTTGAGATTTTCTTTAAAGTGACATGACTGGATGTGATTGGTATCTTGAGTAAAAAAATTTCCGTTTGTTTGTATAGGTATTTAGGCTTTGAGGTTGGTGGTTGTTGAAAGTTTGATTTGGTAGGTTTGAGGGTTTGAGTGATTTGGATTTCTTGGACATTTTGATGTTTTGTTCCTTCATCTCTATCTTTTCTTTTCCTCTTACTGCCATCCCTTTCCTTCTTCTCTTCTCTTCTCTATCTTTCTTCTTCTCCACCACCTTGCTACTAGCTGTTTTGCTAGACTGACTTGGATTTGAGCCCAAAGGTTTTTGATCTTCTTTCTTCTGCTCATCATCATCCTAGTCATCTTGAGTGTTAATTTGAGTTTTAGGCAACATAGTTTTAGCATTTCTCAGATATCTGCTCAGAATTTTGATAATTTCTTCATCTTCAACAGTCTTCATCTTCTTAATCTCCAGGTCAGTCTCCAATGTCATGATCAATCTTAAATTACACATAACCCAGTATTTGGGAATCATAAATTATTTGCATTTTCTGGTTGAAGAACATATATAGGCCACCCCCTTACTTGGTTGAAGACAGGCTTCTGGAAATGCAACAAATTATGCCTTTTTAAGCTCTCCAAGTAATTGAGTGTCCTCTGGAATCACCCTGTTGACTTTCTCAATGATGACATTCATCTCAGATACTCTCTTGGATTGAAGATTTTGGAGAGACACCTGCAAACATTTGTCTACACCACAGTCATTGACATTAGCAACTATTCCCTTTTCTCTGAAATTTCCAACTTCCACTATCACCACTATCAGAAAGTTTATATTTTTGACCAAAGCCCATTTATATGTGATGTAGTTGTTGTTTAGAGAAACTCTCAGTGCTGTGAGCAATTCATTGAACTCCTTGTCAAGGCAAGGTCCTTCTACAACCAAATGGAGTCTGTCTTTACTAACATCATGAGCACTTGGAATGATTTGGCTTTGGCTTGTTAATTTTAGCTTGGTCACAATCTCCCCCTTAGTCTGGTTAGCAGGCAAACTGATTGAATTTTTTTGACATAACTTCTCATTGGTAGAACCAAAAATTATATCATCCATATAGATTTGAACTAGGATAATATCATCACCATGCTTCTTATAGAATAGAGTCTTATCAATAGTTTCTTTAGTAAATCCATGTTTGATCAAGAATTCTGGTAGTGTGTCATACCATACTCTAGGTGTTTGCTTTAAACCATAGAGAGCTTTCAATAATTTATAAACAAAGTCTGAAAATTCTGGATCTTCAAAGCCAGGTGGCTGTTGCACATAGACTTCCTCTTCCAATTCACTATTGAGGAATCCACTTTTCACATTCATTTGATACACCTTAAACTTTGAATGTGCAGCAAATGCAGGGAAGATTCTTATTGCTTCAAGTCTTGCAACTGGAGCAAAAGTTTCATCATAGTCAATTCCTTCTTCTTGTGAGTAGCCTTTAGCAACCAGTCTTACTTTGATTCCAATTTCATCCATCTTGTTCCTATACACCCATTTTGTTCCAATGGTGCTTCTGTTTCTTGGTGCAGGAACCAATTCCCAACTTTATTTCTCTCAAACTGATTTAATTCTTCCTGCATGGCAGTTATCCAATCAGGATCAAGCAAGGCCTCTTCAGTTTTCTTTGGCTCAATTTGTGACAGAAAATGCATGCAAACATTCATTTGCAGTAGCACTTCTAGTTCTCACTCCAGCATTGGGATCACCAATTATTGCATCTCTAGTATGACTTCTATCCCATTTCCTGGTGTGATCTTGTTGACTAGAATTGCTCTCACCATTGGCATGACTTGCAGAACCACCATCTTCTTCCCCCTTGAGTTTGTGCCATCAAACTTAGAAGAAATTCTTTCTTGATTAAAATTTTCATTTTCATAGATCGCTTGTTCAATTTTTTCTTCCTCCATTTTATTTTTTGTGTTGATCTCAGCATCATCCTCAGAATCACTGTTAATATTGAGATTTTCAAATTTCAAAGTTTCAGCTTCATTTTCATCAAGGTATTTCAAGTCTAGACACTTGTCATCATCAAAAGTCACATATGTGCTTTTCATAATTTTCTCATGTTCAAGCACATAAACTCTGTAAGCAGTACTTTTCAATAAATATCCCAGAAAAATTGTTTCAAAAAACCTTAGAGCCAAATTTTCCCACATATTCAAAAGCATTTGCTTCCAAACACATGCAGATACTTCACAGTAGACTTTCTTTTTGATAGAATTGAGTAAGGTGATTTGCCATGGTTTTTGTGGATCAAATATCTGTTTTGAGTATGGCATGCAGTATTCACATTTTCTTTCCAAAAATTTGTTGGCAGATTGGCATATTGCAGCAATATAAATATACCCGTGCTTTATACGAGTTTTTATGCTAGTTAAAAGATATACAGTGCTAAAGTTGAATATCATTATAATAAAGTACAAATAAATCTAAAATTATGCTTGAATAACCATTTTATATTTACTTAAATAATAAAACCATCCAATTATTTTTGATAACAACCAAGAAAGACCCCCATAAATAAATTCATTGTCCAAGTTTATCCTGATTCCTAACTTCACGTTTCATAAATAGACAATCTTTTAATTAGCAAAGAATCTTTATGCCAATACATATCTGTCACAAGCATGGTAGCTAAAAAAGGCATCTTACAGTTTTCACTGCTTATTAGTTCACCAACAACGTGTTACACAGTTAGTTAAAAGCCTTACAGCACTGTGATCTTCATTTCATCTTTAGTACATTCTTACATCATGTAAAGAATCTATTAGATTTGTACAAAGAAATCGCTCAATCGCATCCAATTGTTAAACCGCTCGCAACCGAACCGTATTTGCGGATAATCGCGAAATGCAGATTGGTTGTGGATTTAAATTTTAAAAACAGCTCATTCGCGGTTTGGATGCGGTTTTAAATTCTTGAAAATCACAAAATCGCAACTGCAACTCGCAACATATATTTATAATAAAATATATTTTCAAAAATTTAGTTGATATCATAAAAATTAATAAGTATACACATTTATCAATTAATCTTAGGTTAATGTTAAGAATTCGTTCATAAAATTCACAATCAATATAAAATATATAATCAATCAAATGAAAAATATAATTATCATGTAATTTTTTTTATCCTTTTCTTTTTTCTTTTCTCTCGCCTCCATATTTTTGTATGTTTTTAATATCTTTACTCCACACGGAGCATTAGTTTATATTTTATTTTTGAATGTAATTTATCACGTAACTTAAACTTCAATTTATTAATATTTCGAATTTACTATTTTGTAAATTATTAATTATTTTAAAATAAGTGGTTGAACCGCAAACCGATCCGCAATAACCGTAAATTCGCAACCGCAAATAATGGTTTGATTCGACTTTTACCCCAAAACCGATCCGATCTGAACCGCGTACACCCCTGGAATCTACACACAACCCACTATTTTCACTGCATAAATTTTCGATCTTTAGTTCCAAGATAGTTTGCAAGTTGTAAAAGTAACTAGAGCTACAGAAGCTGGATGATTGTGTCAGTAGGACCCACAAGAATGGACCCACCTTGATGCAAATCCAAAGGAGCAATCCAAGAAAAAGGAACTGGTCTATTATTTCTTTTGTATGTATGGCCCTCTTCAAAGTCTTTAACTTTGAGTCCACCCAAAGGGATGAGGATTCCTGATGTGGTAATTTGTGTTTCTTGATAGCCCCCTTTTAAATCTTACTTGTAAATCTTGTTAGCTTTATTAGGTGAATCTTAAATCTGGGTATTTTCTTCTTGTCTTGTTCCTTTCTTCATTATTATCTTCCTGCTCTTCAGGTTTCTAGATTTCTTAGATTCATTTACTACTTTTACACTGCAATTATTTCCTTCTGTTTGCTTCTTGTTTTCCATCTTTTATTAATATTTTACTCTCTACTTACTCAGTGTTGAATTCTCTGGTTTGAGATCCTTTAAGTTCATAACACTTCTTTGACCTATTGACTTTGAAAGTTGAGATCTTTGCATTGCTTGAACTATGCTGTGATATAATCCAACTGAAGTTTCCATTTTTTTTGGTTATATTTTATTAAAATATCCTATTTGAGTTCCCAAGTGACCAAGTGGCCAAGTGTCAGTTCTGTTGTCTTTAGTTTTGGTTACTATGAATTATTATCAAATAAATTACCTGTGACTTAATTTGGCAAATTATAGATTTTGGATCCAGTTGGTGTTTTTGATGTATTGGTTCTAATATTTTTTCTGTTAGTGGGATTGTGGGCATCTGCTGTTTAAGAAATTGGGTTTTGACTGTGTTTTAGAGAACAACTTTTCCTTCTTATTTCAGTTGTGAGATTACAATTTAATTTAGTTTAGTGGGAAGTATCGATGTTGGGATCAAGTATGAATTGGATTACTACAGTCATTGGCTTTGCGATGAGCGCCACGTTTATTGTGTTCATCTGTGCTAGACTGATTTGTGGTAGAATGCGAAGGTTTGAGTCACCTCCAATGTTTGAAATCGACTCGAGGATGATTGATCTCGAGCAGGTAATACTATCCCACTGCATCAAGTTTTTCTTCAAACTAGTTTTGCATGTTCACATACATTTGTGTATTGCCTGATCTCTGCTGTTGAGCAGTAAACTGTCAAGATGCCATTCCAGAAAATGTTTACTACTTTATAGTAGTTCATATTGCTAAATGTGACATCTTCTTTATGCTCTCTTTTCTATGATGAAGTTGTAGTTCGTACATGTTCAGGGGCAGGAATACAGAGCTACAGTAAGAAACTATATTTTGAATTAACTAAGAAATTGTTTAGTTATCTAGCTTTATTTAATTGTCTTCCATTAACATAGTAAAGTAGTTTAGTTATGTAGCTTTGTTGAAGGTTTACATATACATAGAAATAGAATGGTAGAGCTGATCCGGTGGTTGGATTGGCTTGTGGCTACCTTTTGAAGGGCCGACTTTTTACCATGTACTTTGTTTTGTCCATTCTTGACAAAATATTAGCGTTAGTTGCCCAAGGGAGTGGTGTTTAGCAATTTAGCAGTAGCCATCTTAGCTCATTTGCTTTTATTGTGTTAAGTAAATTTCGCTAACCATGAGGATCGATGCATCGGCCACTATGAGTATTGCTATTTCTTGAATAATTATGCAGGGTAGTTACTGAGTGACTGGTAAATTATAAACCCACATTTAGAGAACAGTCTTCGGTAGATCGGTATCAACAGTACTATACATTCTTCTCTCCTCGCTCATTTACCCCCATCACCGGTGTCAGTATAGCTTGAACTATCCTTGATGCCAATTTATCGTATCCTCGAAAGTTGCATCACTCCATTCACCGTCTTAACTCTTAACATGGACGGAGAACATAACTACTGCAAGCAAAGTTGCATCCGTTATTATTATTTTGTCAGAAGCCCTTGTTCTCTAGACAGTGTCTTGAGCTCCAGACTGCATATTCGTTTTAATATTTCTCGAAGCAATTGCACTACCTGGATGTGCTAGTTTGCTATCTGGGCTTAATTTTTTCTCCTTCCCAACAGGCAGAGCATCATCGGATTAGTGGGCTTGAACCGGTTGTCGTTGCTGCCATCCCCACTATGAAATTCACTCGTGAGGCTTTTAGCTCTCTGGAAGATCCACAGTAAGCCTTACCAACTTGTTTTTGATGATAATTAAACTCCGCGAAATTTGCATGAATGATTATGTTATGTTGTGGGTACTGATAATCATTTCTACAAACACAGATGCACAATTTGCTTAGGAGAATACCAGGAGAAAGAAGTACTAAGAATCATGCCAAAATGTGGACACACTTTTCACGTCTCTTGCATTGATTTATGGCTTAGGAAGCAGTCTACTTGTCCAGTTTGTCGTCTGTCAGTTGAGGATCCATTCAAAACAAAATTTGCAGCAGCAATTGCACCACCAGTTGAAATGTCTCAAAGGATACAAATGCCAAATTCTCCTATTGAACATTCTCAGCAATGGCTGCTCCCAGTTGCTGAGCCTTCTGAAGGTAATAGTGATAGTCTTAGGCAAACTGAAGTAGTTTCAGAAAATCCACAACATATTCGTACTGGAGATGTCGGAACAAGATCATAACTGAAACTCTAAGATTGTTGTGTCGATTACAATACCGTCGATGATTTATAGTAAAAACAAGATCACTTTTGCGGGTATGCAAGCTGTCAAGGTTGCAGGTTCCTTATGTCCTGCAAAGAAAAACATGGCATGATACTAACGGCCATAAGGTGTGCACCGGACTACCTTCTTATTTATAGCTTACTATAATTTGATTTAATCCTGTAAATAGTTTTGTAGTGTTAGTTTTAAATTTTTCTGTCTGGCGACCAAGTTTAGTTGGGATTGTATTTTAATCACATCACGTATATTTTAAGCTTTTGTAATTGGTCGTAATACATATTCTCTGTTGCAGAAGTGGCATACTTTCAATACTTTGTTTAAGTTTTTGTTTGTTCATTATATATTGAGTATTAGCATCGAGCTATGAAACGTGCCGAGTCGTCTGCCAATGATGTAAACTATTGGTGAAACAAGTGATTTGGAGTTAGATTGTAATCAGTTAGATAGCTTCTAAAAATTACTCTGGCCGTGTTTCTATGAGGAATCTGTACGAATAAAGTTGTAGAGATTTTTCCGGTTCTACTACCCCCGCTGCAGAGTCACCTCAAATGTAGACTTTCGGAGTCGCATTGTTACCAGCTTGACACGAGTTCAGCTTTCCTGGTCTTGGTCACTCCTTATCCCCCCCAACTCATCTATTATCCGAGTTGAAAACTTCGGGACATGTATTACAGAGATATGATTCGAGTTGAAAGCTTGGGGATAGGTGTTCTACACCGAATTATTTTTTAGATTCCTTTGCAAGTAATTGAGGTGTCAATGTCCCCCAAAAGCGCTGAATGACTAGCGCCAGCGGAATTTTACACCTGTAAAGCCAAAAGAAAACAATGGTAACGAAAGTACTTGGAGTTTTTAAGTAAAGCTGCCGAGTTATTAAACCCGGAAATACTTGAACCGAGGCATTTAACTCCGCTTCTCCTGTCTCGCACCAGAGGTGAATGGTTCGATTCTCTTCTCCGACAATAGAATATATGAGAGATGAATGGTTCGATTCTCCTCTCCAATAATAAGATGTACAAAAATGGATGCGATGTCTTTTCATAATTTTAGTTTTTTGTTAATTTGGAGGTTGACTTTGCTAGTCCCGTGATGGATATTTGCTCGTACTAACTTGTACTGTTCAATGTTTGTTTGAAAAACTGGTTAGTGACGTTTCTGACTGAGGTTCCGATTCTCTTTCGATAATCACAAACCAAACACCTTTTTGTTCTATCATATTCTAATTATTCTTTATCCTGAATAATTTAGGAAATACTATTTTCAGAAGCAATTTTTTATTCAAAATTGGTAGCATATTCCAAAACAAGATGGTACAAATAGTTCTTAAAACTAAAAACAAGATCCGAAAATAACATTTTCCATAACTCACAAGTTTAGAAATATATATATATATATATATATTTCTAAACTTGTGAACGCATGGTTCTAAAAAGCAGAAATCGCCAAATCGGCATAGTTCGGTAGAGTAACTTTTTAGTAATTAATTGGATAATCGGTGATTAATCAGATTGATTAATCGAAGCATTAATCAGATGTGTTTAGTAATTAATTGGATAATCGGTGATTAATCAGATTGATTAATTGAAACATTAATCAGATGTGTTTAATAAAATATATAAAAAATAATTTATTATATTAAATATATTAATTTAAGTAAATAGTGCCGTGATTAATCGGATTATAAAATTGAATCGGCAGAGCATATTAAAACGATTAATCAGATGATTAATTAAAATCAGTGATTTTTAGAATAGAAAATTTTAACGTAAAAAACATTTTCCATAATTGATGAGCTTAAAATATATATAGTGGGCTACTCTAATATAAACTAATTTATAATAGAAACTAGAAATCAAATAATTTTAAAAAAAAATTATTCGAAATATAACATATATGGTATGCAAATCGATCGTTGAGAGATGTAGAAAAATATAGTGAAATCGGATTTTAAAAAACAGTTACGGTTTGACGGGAAAAATCAAATTAAAAACGGAGGGGAAAAGCTGAAATTTGGGCGTGGGAAGGTGTACAGTAATTGGGTGGGGTGATTTAGGGGACCATTAGATTAGGTAGATCTAATGGTTTAGATTGATTTTCAGCTTTTATTTTAATTTTATTTTATATTTCATCATTCCCCTGTATAAATTACAATAATTTTTAGCAATTCTTTTTATTATTCGTGCACTTCGCTGTTTCTACCTTGAGAGGATCAAGAAGAACAAGGTTTTGTAATTATACGAAAACATCATTTTACTTGAAGAAAACAAGCATCGGAGAGAGAGAGATTGAAAATGGAGATGAACGAAGACAACAACACAACACAATCAATCTCAAACCTAATAGCATCATTAGAACAAGCAACCCAAATGGCAAAACAGCTTCAAATCACTTCAAACCCTTCTCATCTCTCTCAAATCTACTCCTCTCTTCAATCCACAAACGCCCATCTTTCTTCTTTCCTCTTCTCTCAAACCCCACCACCAATCAAACCCTCTCCCCCTTCTGCCACTGAGAATCTCCAGTCCGATGAGCCAATGGAAGGCGGTGAAGATGATGAGGTTGAAGTAGCTGAGCCAAACCCCACAATTGACAAAGTTGAAGAGAGGTTTAAAGATTGTTTTATTAGGAATAAGAGGTTGAAGAGGCAACTTTCTCCTGCCTCGGCTGAGCAAAGAGTGTTTGAGAGTAATGGGTATGTGGAGTTTGATCCTTATGGAACAAAGATGAGAGCTTTGGATCTTATTTATCAATTTCATTGTTGAATTTCATGTGGGGTTTTTGTATTTTAGCTGTTTTTTGTTAGTTAGTGATGTTGGAGATGGTTTTGTTTGTGTAATAGAGTTCTGTTTCTTTAGAGCAGCATTTTATGCTACTTGGGTGATTAAGGCGTGATCGACCCAGCAATGTTGGAACATATTCAGGTTCTATCCTCGTGCTCTTGTATAGCTGGATATAAGTTAGATGAACAAATTTATGTGTGTTAAATTAGCATCAAATGAAAGTTTCTTGAAACACCTTTTGTTTTTTGTTGTTTTTTCATGTGATTTTTTAGAGTTGTATGTATGGTTAGATACAGTTTATGTTTTTATTGATATTTAGGTGTTTTAATTTCGAATGTGAAGGATTGCAGTTGCAAGAATCATGCACTAGTAGAGTAGAAGTTTACTACGAGTCTTGATCATATCAGCTAGGTGCATTCAAATAGAGTCTTATACACGAAAAAGATAGTTATATGTTCCAATTTTGAATATCTATACCTTAGAAAATAACTGATGAACTATCATAAACATCATTAGCGAAGTTGATACATCTTACACTGCTACAACTAGTGCTAGAAATAGAGAGTAAAACATAATCTGCAGATGCGGAAAGATGGTATGTATGGTAAGAGAAAGACCAACCTTTTCTCTATGTGAAGTTCTCTGGGGATTAATTTACATTTTCTTTCAAATCTACTGAGTTGATTAAATCCCATGTAGTTATTGTGATGTGAATTATTTAGTAAATGTTGTTGTAGGGAATAACATGCGCTTGTAAATTATGGAAGTGCTTCATGAGTTATGTATATACGATTGCTATAAGTCCGTGCTATAAGTCCGTGTTTTGAGCACCGTTGTCTTAGGAAACTTGCTAAACAATAGTAAGACCTGTAGGGGATTCTAAAATGAGAACGTCCAACGGAGTGCTGCTCCATCCTTCACAATCATACAGAAACCTATGGGACTTAAAAAATGATATATGCAAACACAATATTTTTATTGCCAGAAGCAGCCTTTCTGGATGCATTAATAAATCTATGGACGAAGAAAAAATGTGAAGATGAAAAATTTATTTTTTGCAATATATTGTATTTGTTGTTGGTAGTAGGTTGATGTTGAAGAGGAGCATATGTTCCGGACTGATTTTGTTAACATCCAGTATATGCATAATTTTACACCTGCAAAGCAAAGAGAGAGGTCAAGATAAACCGATTGGCGATAGATACATTGTGGGTTGATTAGGACCAGCAGAAGAAAAGGCAGAAAATGAGACTTCAAACTATCTTTATAAGACACCATTCAACAAAACCGACAATCTTAAGTTTCTTGAATCCCAATATGAGCTCAATTTTCATCAATGGCAACAAAAGCAGTACCAGAATGTTTTTGCATATATCATTCCTGAAGTCCAATAGGTTTCTGTATGTATGATTGTGAAGGATGGAGCAGCACTTCGTTGGACACTTAGCCGATCAAAATAGGTCACTCAGGGCCTCAGATTATTCCTCCTGCACGGTCTAATATATGTCTCTTGATATTTATGTGTGTGTTGGCACGATGCTCTGATTATCTATTATATTTTCTAGAAAACATGCTCTGATTATCTATTATATTTTCTAGAAAACAACAAGATCGGTTATATCTTTCAATTTTAAACAAGCAGTGATCTCAATTTTTTTTATATCGTAGGTAATCTGCTGCCGCTACGTTCGGGTGCGCCCTAGATAAACCCTACGGGCTCACGCAATAGCCTGCAAACCGCGTGAACCGATCTCAAATTTTAAGTACAACAGACAATGAGAATAGTTTAAAGAAGAAATCCAAACAAGTACAGTTAATGTGAACCTGCAATTTTCTGTTTTCAACTTTGTGTGATTAGACAAAAACAGATCACCTACTAAAATCGAATTATCAAACTAGAGCCTAGAGGTACAAATCAAACTAGTACGATCAAGATAATTAATATGCATATATTATACTTCCCCTGACAAATAAATTGTTACTTAAGATTTGTACAGAAACATAATAATACTTGAATTACATAACATTTGTAGCTTCCATGTAATAAAACAGAATGTCTATTATAAAACCCTAAGTATCAACAAGTAATCAAACATGACGTCTTTAAATAGATAAACTAAATCGTAAACAAATTGATTATCCTACTTTATAAATATCTCTATCTAACTAGCATCTTCAATTCTTGTTGATAAACATAGAAATCATTATACTTTTTGAACAAAGCATGGTCCAACAATTTGCTAATTCTTGTTGTACCCGGCGTATGAAAGCAAAAGTAGACAAAATCTTGCAACAATACCGGTAGTCAAAACTCGGAAACGGTTTCTTCTTCCCACTATATAACCTGCAAGCCAACTCTGCAATCATGGAAATATCAATATACGAAGCTATGTCTTTCTTTTCCAAATTCGGATTAGATACTCGAGTAGGAAACTCTAGTTTCACTCTACAATCCTTGTCCAAGAAAACAGTATTCAGATTTAAATTCCCATGCACACGATTTCCACATGCATGGATGCAATCCAGCGCTTCCAGAGTTCCCCTAATAATGTATGAAATTGTTTTTCTCTGCAGCCCTGCTGAAAGAAAGAGATGGAATTCAAAGATTTGCAGGACCCGAAAGACGCTATATTTTTTTGATTTGTAACATGCTTTTACAATCCAGAATATTATAATGTCGGCAACATCTATTGTCGCTGCCTTTCAAGCTAATTTCTGTTGACGCTATAAAAATAATTTAAATAAGAACCGAGACGATTTGCAACTAATAGGTGATATAATAATTTCTAAGAAAAGACTTGGAGAGGATATGTAATTGTTACTGTTCCTTTGCTATATATAATACTTCAGAACCCCCAGAACGGGTAGGAAGCAAATATATCCTAGATATATACTTTAGTTAGAACTCCTACCTAGTGTTGGAACACAATAGCACATTGATTGATTCTATTTACACATTATTATCGGATAAATAATTTTTTAAAAATATCCTATTATAAGCTGGATTAGATAATTTTGAACAATGTAAATTTGATTTAGTAACAAAATAAATTGAGTATTTAAATTGCATCCTTATCTATACCTATTATTATATTATTAACGAAACAATGAAAGTTATGTCGATAGTCAGTTGATTGATACATGCACGACCGACCAGTCCTGAGATGTATAAAACTCTGAGTGAAAAAAATTTGTGCCCAACAATAAATTGAAAGAATTATAAGAAAGAAAATATTGAAACTGTTTTTTTTCATATTCGATCCAACTAAACGAGAAAGACATCATATTTTTTGTGATATTTTAGAATAAAAATTAAAGAGATGTGCCCTAAAAATTTTGTCATGCGTATACTTTTTAAATTTTTTCATTTGTTTCTTCATGTAGATAAAAATATGTGCCCCTGAAAGTTCAAATTTTTTGGTGCACACTGTTAGATATTAAATGTTATGAAATGTAACACAGAAGGGGGAGGTGAATGCGTTTCTTGGATTTTTCTTAGTTTTAGGCTTTATGGATTATGGTTTGAACAAATCAGTCTAAGAAATGTAGATATTATGTTTAACAGAATTCACACAAACACAATATATCAAAAACTCACTTAATTGTATTAATCAAGTTTGTCTTTCTACAAATCTGTGTTCTTAAGTAAATAAGAACTCAACTTCTTTTTTGACAGAATAAAAGAAAATCTAAATCTGTTTGCTACTTGTAAACTAAGGACCCGTCCATGCTTTATAGGCTAGCAACACGGGTTTACAAAACTTGCACTAAAATGTATTAAATCAGTTTCTAAAGTAACCTCGTCTATTTCCTTTTTCGGTGTTAACGAATTTGTGCAGAATCTTGCAGGTCTATCACCACCCTTTGTCCAGTTAATCTTCACCCTTGATCTTATATTCTTCAAACTGGTTTTGTAGACTTTCCAATTCAGTGAATGAATTGTTTATTGACTGGTAATCTTGAATCTTGAATCTTGAACTTGTCTGTATTCTAAATTTGAGAAGCTTGTCGAGATCTCCAATTGTTCAATAGAGAAGTGACATCTCGATAAGTATAATGACTTATCGATATCTCTAAGTTCTTTATAGATATATTTGTCTTGTCGAGGTCTCCAGTTTTCTATGTGTGAAATGACTTGTCGATATGTCTGAGATCTCTACATGTAGAAAAGACTTTTTGATATCTATGAGATCTCTATATACACCATTTGACTTATCGATATCTCTGAGATCCTTATATGAGAAATTGACTTATCGATATCTCCAATTCTTCACATCTTCATTTGACTTGTCGATATCTCTGAGATCTCTACATGCAGAAATGACTTGTCGATATCTCCAGTTCTCTACATCTTCTTTTGACTTGTCGATATCTCTGAGAGTTCTTTATAAGCCATTCTGGACTTCTCTACAAGTCATTTTGGACTTCCCGAATGACTTCTCGATATACCTTGATCTGTGACTTGTCGATATCTTGACTTGGAACATTTTTATTGAACAACATTATTCAACTCCAAGCTTCTATATCTATTCTGTGAGGCATGATCATGACTTGATCTTCTTCCAGAGTTTATTCCTTAGCTTGAAACTGTTTACAGAAAAATTCCCTAGTCTAATCTACTAAACACTTTTACAGACTCAAGGAATACAAAATAGAACTCATATATAGATTATCATACAACTTAATATTAGGGTTTTCAATGTGACTTAGTCTTATTATTATGCAGGCATGTCTTACACAACATACACATTCGTTAGCGAAAAGAGTTTGGCCTCAAGGCCGGCTCTGGGTACTTGTTATATTTACCTAGGTTCCTTATTTCATTATTCATGTCAATTTTAATTACTATATAAATCAATTAGTTTTTTTTACTAAAACATATTTTCTTTTTTTATTTTTTCCAACTATAACACATCCTTTTACGCAATTCTCTATGATAAAATAAAATAAAATATTATAATTACTAAGAACATCTTCAATGTGGGTGCTAAACCAAGATTATCAATATTGTCAATTCTTCTGTAAAAACCTGAATTTTTGACATCGGTAAAAGACCTTTATGAATAGTAATCTTGCGGTTTAATAAAAACTTTTACAATCACACCATATGCGAGTTTTTAATTTAAGATTCCGAGTTGATATTGTGATTATACGTACCAAATAAGTGTATGTAAACACTATTAGTTTTCGAAGAAAATAAATTTTGAAAAACGACCGTATCTACGAATCGTCAAGGAATACGAGGATCACGATACAATTATAAATCTAAAATCCTACAAATTCAAACCCAATTACGAGACTTCAAAATGTAAAAGGCGTATAAGAAATGATTTACCTCGCGAACCGCTTACAAAAATTTATTACGTACACGAATAAGCGATCGAGCGAGCGCGTAAGCAAATAAATAAACGTATCGAGTCAATCTTACAATACAAGCTAACTAAGGTAAGAAAGTAACCATGGTTAACAACCTAATAGTAACCAAGCTAGTGCATAGTAACCTAGTTAAGCAAATAGTACTATGAATAGTGAATGTGGTACTTAGCTAGTAACTAGCTTTGGAAAATAGCCAAGCTAGCAAGATATGATGAAGATTTGTCTGTCTAGGATATATACACAATACATATCAAATATATCACTCAATACTTCCAAAGGAAGCCAACCCAAACAACTCATTCTCTCCCTCTCTTCAAAAACACCATGCTGATTTTTAAGAACACCAAGGAAAGAAAAATTCATATCTCATGTTCTACTCATTCAAAAATCACCAAATTTTAACCAAAGCTTCCTCATATCATGTACAAGGTACGTTCAAAATTTCATGGCCATTGGATTAGTATAGCATAGTCAAATCGTTGCTCAAAGTTGGTGTTGAATAGTAACTCTGAAAATCTCTTTTTGTTTTCTTGTTTTTCATGGCATAATTTAGGATCCTTAAGCACAACCAAGACCTCCCAAGGTTCATCCATCAAGAAGAACATAGTTCAAGCTTTAAATAAAGGTATAAATCCTTGATCAAACCTTATTTATGGTTTAAGTTTCAAGAAACTTTAGGATCTTAGATGTAAACCTAGTTTTGGTACTTGATTTGATATTTTCTTGATGATAGTTAGTTAGTATTAAGGTTGATGATTGTTGCCTCAAGAACATGATGTTCTTGAGAGGATTTAGTTTTGAGATGTTGGTATGGTGATTGTTGATAGTTGGTTGATGATTTAGAACGTAAACGAAATTCGAATCGTAATCGTAATATCTTTAAAATGAACAAAATGTAACTGAAATAGCCCGCACTTCCGGACCATTAAATCTAAATCAAAACTAATACAAAATACAATTTACTAATACGAAATTCTATTACAAAGGTGTCTATTACAAACGTGCAGCTAACGGAAGTCCAAAATCAATCTACTCCAACACTAAGTCCTCGAACTCCAATCCTATCCAACTCGAATCTTAGACAAAACCTGAAATTTTAAAAGAATGAGGGCGAAGCCCAGCAAGCAAATACCGTCCAACGACCCAAAATAATATTTTATATCTTTTTCGAAAACATAATTTAAACATGCTTGGCACATAACACATATCACAAAATCACACATATATTCGATAACAAGGTGAACAAAGATGCACACGATATAATCAACAACCATTATCAAAGCAAAGCACACAACATATTCTATAATCCACATAATCAAAATTCTTAATCTATCAAGAAATCTTAATAACAAATTCTTATCTTTAGTCCCACAGTCCTAAATCAAACCTTATGCCACACTTTTCCAGTGACCGGTATCTTATACTTTATGTCACACTTCCCAAGTGACCGGGTTCTAATTCTTATTCGATGGGGGACTAGTTTACGTCCCTTATCAAGTGAAACTGAAGCTTGACAAGGTATCGATGTGTTCTAGAACGTGCGCAAACTAGTTCTAAGTTCTAAGTATCACACTGTCCAGTGATCGGAATCTTATTCTTATACATGACTAAGACTAAGGATTTCTTTGAATTCGTTTCTTATCAATCACATATCAATATCATACTTACGATTATCAAAATAAATATTCGAGCACATGAACCAAACAATAAAAGATACGTTACACAACAAAAACGGAGCAACAAATAGTTACTTACAAAATATGTAGGAAAACAAATAATACAGAGTAACGGAAAGTTACTTGCCTCAATCACGCAAACAGATAATTCACATTAAAACACACAATCAATCCTTAGCAACCCATCAAATACGGCACATCAAAAATCTCGATCTTCTCCACGATTCCAATTTTGACCAGATCCTTATTTGCACTGTTTGACCCTATAAACGATTTTTTATTGGAAAACACGAAACATGAAAGTTGTAGAAAATGAAAAGACCTTTCCGAAAAGTCCAGGATCACTGAATTCTGACTTACGATAAATTTTTTAAGAATTTTACAAGACTGTTGATTTATGCTGAAAAGAGCCTTACGAATTTTATGAATAAAAAATGAGGAAAACGAATAGGATGTATTTATAACGATACAAAACCCTATGTCTTAACCTACAAGTTATCCATATTAGAATCTGATCCAAATTTTAGGCCCATTAGTCTAATTCAAATTTTAAATCCTAATCTTAATCAAATTTTAATCCTTTTTTTTTCAATATCCTATTATTATTATTATTCTAAAAATTACGGGATATTACAGTAACCATTCGGTAAAGTCAACTCTAGAAGACCACTTTAACCATCCGTTTCAACTAAGGATTGACACTTATTTCGAGGCGGTCGAATATTGAAAAATATGAAGTATTGTAATCATTAGAAATATAAGTCGGTGATGGGATTATGAATACTGATTAAGATTATGATATTTGTTGATTAGAAAACCCGGAATGAGAGGAAGTCAGAAAACGTATCTTGGACTCCAGGCAAGTTTTCAAACCCTACCTTTTAAAACTGTTGTGTTGTGTTTGTTTTCAAATAAATTCTATATATACATGATGTTGTATTATGATGTTAGATATATTTGATAATGTCATGGCTAATATATTTTATGTTTAGCTTTCAAATCTTACGTGAACAGGATAAATCAGTACTTAACTGTTGATCAGTACTTATACTGGAAGTCAGGACTTAAGGATATCAGTACTTATATTATCAGGAGATAATCATCAGAAGATAGATATCAGAACTTAAGTGCTGGAGGAAAATCAGATAAGGACAGTAGCTGATTAAAGGAAAGAAGATCGAGATAAACATAAGAAGAGATATGCATGAAGAAGGAATTCCGTGAAGAATGGAATACTTGGAATAGAAGATATCTGATTGATATATTTTAGGAAGCAGAATTATATTCCATATCAATTAGCGATTATCTTGTAACTGTGTAGTATATAAACACAGGCATAGGGTTTACACTATAAGTGTTATCATTATCGAAGTTATTATTCTATATAACCCTAGCAGCTCTCGTGATATTTGTTCATCACTGAGAGGTAACAGTTCCATACTGTAACAGAGTTTATTGTTTCAATAAAGTTTGTTTTCTGTTACTTAAGTTCTTTAAGTTCGATTTGAGTGTACTATACACTGTATTCACCCCCCTCTACAGTGTGTGTGACCTAATAATTGGTATCAGAGCCTATCTGTTAACATACATACAGTTAAAGATCCAAACACAATCATGTCGAACACAGAAACTCCAACTAAGCCTACTAAAACTGAGGAACCACCGAAGACACAAATTCAGAGTCGGTATGAGACCATCAGAGTCCCCATACTGAGACCATCTGAATATCCCATATGGAAGATAAAGATGACCATGTTCCTGGAAGCAACAGATCCAGAATACCTTGATAGAATCAAGGAAGGTCCTCACAAACCAACCAAACTCGCTGTTGCAGTTGCAGGTGAAGCAGCAATGACCGTACCAAAGGAGAAGAGTGATTATACTGCTGAGGACATAGCATCAATTGCTAAGGATGCTAAGGTACGACACTTACTGCATAGTGCCATTGATAATGTAATGTCAAACAGGGTAATCAACTGCAAGACTGCTAAGGAGATATGGGATGCTCTGGAAACAAGATGTCAGGGAACTGACACAATTAATAAGAACAGGAAGACAATACTCACTCAAGAGTATGAACACTTTGACTCAAAGACTAATGAGTCATTGAATGATTTATATGATAGATTTGTCAAACTTTTGAATGATTTGTCATTGGTTGATAAAGAGTATGATCTTGAAGATTCAAACCTTAAGTTCCTGTTAGCTCTTCCTGAATGCTGGGATTTGAAGGCAACGATAATAAGAGACAACTACAATCTTGATGAAACAACTCTTGACGAAATATATGGAATGCTCAAGACACACGAGCTGGAGATGGAACAAAGAAGCAAGAGGAAAGGAGGAAAGTCAAGGACAGTTGCTCTTAAGGCTGAAGAAGAATTCCCCAAAGCAGCTTCCTCAAAGAAAGACAAGGGTAAAGCTCTTTTCATAAAGTCTGATACTGAGTCATCAAGTTCTGAGAGTGATGATGACTCAGATTCTGAAAGCTTGCCTGAGACTGATGCTGATGAGGAGATGATGAAGCTGTGTGCTCTTATGGTGAAAGGAATCACAAAGATTGCATACATGAAGTTCAGGAAGGGAAAGAAGTTTTCCAGGAAAAGCATAAGTTCTGATAAGAAGAATTTCAGAAGATCTGAAGGCAGAGGAGGAAAGTCTGACAGAGGAGATTACACCAATGTTAAATGCTATAACTGTGGTGAGAAAGGCCACATATCTCCTGACTGCAAGAAGGTAAAGGGTGACAGAGGCAAGGCTCTTGTCACAAAGCAGAAAAGCTGGACAGACACTTCAGACTCTGAAAGTGAGGAGAACTATACATTGATGGCAAATGCTGATAAAGAAAGTGCTGAGAGCAGTTCTGAAGCTGCTGAAACAAAGGTACCTCAGACTACTTATGCTTTTCATACTGATGATATTAATGAGTTGAGAAGATATCTTAAAACCATGTTTGTTAGTTATAGAGATCAAACCTTAACATGTGAAAGATTAACTTCTGAAAATCTTGTTTTTAAGAAAAGAAATGATTTCTTAGAAAAAGAGTTAGTTATATTCCATCAAACTCAGAAGGATAAAGATGATGCTTTTTATGTTAGGGATGAAGTGCTAAAAATGAATGAATCTCTAAAAACTGAGTTAGAAAAGGAAAGAGAGATAATCAGGACTTGGACTAACTCTGGCAGAACAACTCAAAATTTGCTAAGTAGTGAAAATTGGAAAGAGGGCTTAGGTTATGGAGAAAATAAGAATGATAAAGGAACTGAAGAAATTAAGCCTGTTGTTAAGCAAAAGCCAAAGTTAAAACCTGTTAAGTTTGTAACTGTAAAGTCTGATAATGAGAAATCAGAAGTTAAAGAGGAATTAACTTCTGACAAACTAAAACAGGAAAAGACAGCTGAAGTAAACATAGGCTTAATGACAAAGAAGCAGCTTAAGTATAAGCTGAAAGATGTCAAGAATGCAAACAAGGTAAAATCACCTGGGAAAAATAGGAATGGAAAGGAAGGTGTGAATAAAAGCAATGATTATAAACCTGTTCCTGATGCTCCTAGGAAAACATGTCATAACTGTGGAAGTTCTAACCATCTGGCTTCTTTTTGCAGGAAAAATAAGAATATTAACTCCTTACCTTCAAAATCAGGAGTTAAGAGTCAGTCAGTTAGATACAAACCACAAAATCCTTGTTTTCATTGTGGTAGTTTATGGCATTCCATTTATACTTGTAAGGAATATAATAGTTTGTACTATGATTATTATCAAATAAAACCTTCTTTGAAGAAAGTTTCCATTGTTCCTTCTAGTATAAATTCTGATTCAAAGTCTGATAATGTAAATTCTGATAAGAAAAATGTTAACATAAACTCTGATGCTAAATCCGCTGCAAATGTTAACAAACTTAATAAGGCCAAAGGATCCAAGCAAGTCTGGGTCCTTAAAACTAATAATTAGTGGTCTTTATGATTGCAGGGCAACAGGAAAAATATTCTAGTTCTGGACAGTGGATGTTCAGGTCATATGACTGGAAATAAGGCCCTGCTATCAGACTTTGTGGAGAAAGCTGGCCCAAGTGTTTCTTATGGAGATGGCAACATTGGAAAAACATTGGGATATGGCAATATCAATCTTGGGAATGTCATCATTAAAGAAGTAGCTCTGGTCTCAGGACTTAAACACAACCTTCTGAGTATAAGTCAAATCTGTGACAGAGGTTATCATGTTGATTTCTTTGAAGAACACTGTGAAATTGTGAGTAAATCTAAAGGCAAAGTTGTTCTGAAAGGATATAGACGTGGTAACATTTATGAAGCTAAGCTTTCAACAAGTACTGATGGCTCTGCAATCTGTCTGTTAAGTAGAGCATCAATTGAAGAAAGCTGGAATTGGCATAAGAAACTCTCTCATTTAAATTTCAACAATATAAATGAACTGGTCAAGAAAGATCTAGTGAGAGGATTGCCAAACACAATATTTGCTCCTGATGGTCTTTGTGATTCATGTCAGAAAGCCAAACAAAGAAAATCTTCATTCAAGAGCAAGACTGAATCATCAATTCTTGAGCCTTATCATCTTATACATGTTGATCTATTTGGTCCAGTAAATGTCATGTCTATTGCAAAGAAGAAGTATGCGTTGGTCATAGTGGATGAGTTCACCAGATACACATGGGTGTATTTCTTACACACAAAAAGTGAAACTGCATCTATCTTGATTGATCATGTCAAACAGCTGGATAAAATGGTCAAAGATTCTGTAAAAATTTTAAGGAGTGATAATGGCACTGAGTTCAAGAATTTGATAATGGAAGAGTTCTGCAAAAGCCATGGAATAAAGCAGGAATTTTCTGCTCCTGGAACTCCACAGCAAAATGGAGTTGTTGAAAGGAAGAATAGAACTCTCATTGAAGCTGCATGTACAATGCTTGAAGAAGTAAAGCTCCCAACCTATTTCTGGGCTGAAGCTGTGCAGACTGCTTGTTTTACTCAAAATGCAACACTCATTAACAAGCATGGAAAAACACCATATGAGATGGTGAAGAAAAAGAAGCCAAATCTGAAATATTTTCATGTATTTGGATGCAAGTGTTTTGTTCTCAAGACTGATCCTGAACAGCTATCAAAGTTTGATCTAAAAGCTGATGAAGGAATCTTTGTTGGATATCCACTTTCCACAAAAGCCTTCAGAGTCTATAATTTGAGAACAAAAGTGGTCATGGAATCTATCAATGTCTCTTTTGATGACAAGAAGATCACTGGTCTTAAAGATTTCGTTGACCATGATCAGCTGAGATTTGAAAATGAAGACTCATATTCTGATACTGAAAATCCTGACAGTCTAAGTCCTGATACTACAAACTCTAACGGATTAAACTCTGATGTTATTGAAACTGTGGTGACTACGTTAAAGGAAGATGCACCTATGCAGGGGGAGCATACTCAAGATCCTACCACATCTCAAGAAACATCAGAACATGCATCTGGCTCTTCAAGTTCTGATTCGTCAAGTTCTGATAAGCCAAGTTCTGATAGTGCTGAAAATCTAAATACTGAAGAATCCAACTCAGAGAGCATAGTTTCAGGGGGAGCATCAGAAAATGAAAATGAAGATAGCATGGATCATGGGGGAGCATCCAGTTCTAGAGAAAACATTCCATCTGCAAGGAAGTGGACAAAATCACATACACCTGATTTGATAATTGGAAATCCTGATGCAGGTGTCAGAACTAGAACAGGTACTTCAAATGAGTGTCTATACAATTCTTTTCTCTCTCAGACTGAGCCAAAGAAAGTAGAAGAAGCTCTTCAAGATGCTGATTGGGTGCAAGCAATGCAGGAAGAGTTGAATGAATTTGAAAGAAACAAAGTCTGGACCCTAGTGCCAAGACCAAAGAATAGATCTGTTGTTGGTACAAAGTGGGTATTCAGAAACAAAACTGACAGTGATGGCATGATTACAAGGAATAAGGCAAGGCTGGTTGCAAAAGGATACTCTCAACATGAGGGAATTGATTATGATGAAACATTTGCACCAGTTGCTAGGTTAGAAGCCATAAGGATATTTTTGGCTTATGCTGCTCACAAAAAGTTTACTGTCTTTCAAATGGATGTGAAAAGTGCTCAATGGAGAATTGGAGGAAGAGGTATATGTTGAACAACCTCCAGGTTTTGTAGATACCAAACATCCAGATTATGTCTACAGGCTTGATAAAGCACTTTATGGACTTAAGCAAGCTCCTAGAGTATGGTATGAGACTTTAGCTCAGTTTCTTCTGGAAAGTGGATTCAACAGAGGGACAATAGATAAAACACTGTTCTACCTCAACCATCGAAAGGACTTACTTCTGGTCCAGATTTATGTTGATGATATCATTTTTGGATCTACAAAAGACAAACTTTGCAAGAAGTTTGCCAAACTAATGCGGTCAAGATATCAGATGAGTATGATGGGGGAACTTAGCTATTTTCTGGGCCTTCAAGTCAAGCAGAATGAGGAAGGCACTTTTATTTGTCAAACCAAGTACACCAGAAACTTGCTAAAGAAATTTGGAATGCAAGATTGCTCAAGTGCATCCACTCCAATGGCCACTGCAACAAAACTGGATAAGGATACCGGTAAATCAATAGATATTACTGACTACAGAGGTATGATTGGCTCTCTACTCTATCTAACTGCTAGTAGACCTGATATCATGTATGCTACCTGTCTTTGTGCAAGATTTCAAGCAGATCCAAGAGAACCTCACTTAACAGCTGTAAAAAGAATCTTTAAGTATCTTAAAGGGACAGCTGCTCTGGGATTATGGTATCCTAGAGAATCAGATTTTAAACTAATAGGTTACTCAGATGCAGATTTTACAGGTTGCAAAATTGACAGGAAAAGCACAAGTGGAAGCTGCCAATTTCTTGGAGGCAGATTGGTTTCTTGGTACAGCAAGAAACAAAAGTCAATTTCCACATCAACTGCGGAAGCAGAGTATATTGCTGCAGGAAGCTGTTGTGCACAGATTCTTTGGATGAAGAATCAGTTACTGGATTATGGGTTAACATATTTCAAAATCCCTATTTACTGTGATAATCAAAGTGTTATTGCTATGACAGGTAATCTAGTTCAACACTCTATGACAAAGCACATCAGCATCAGGTACCACTTCATCAGGGAACATGTGGATGAAGGTATAGTGGAATTGCATTTTGTTCCCACCGATCAACAACTAGCAGATATCTTCACAAAACCATTGTGTGAAGCTACTTTTACAAGATTGGTAAATGAACTTGGAATGGTTTCAGGTTCTTTCTCTAAATCTGCTTAGTCTTGTTCTGTGTTATCAGACTTTATGCTCAGTATTTACATAATTAATCTCATTGTGTATTCTGTGCTTAATTGCTAAATATTTTTAAGTACTGACTGTTGTCTGATATATATTTCTCAACTCTGATAAGTGATATGTCTGTTTCAGTAATTATTCAATCCTATGAGGATAACTGTGGTAGATAACTGACCTAGTAGTCTTCAATAAACAAATGATTCCATGGAAGAAGTAATTATTTCATTGGAAATCTTATGACACTAGCAAATTCTGATAACTGAGCTTAGTTAAGTTCACTTTGAATATCTTATTACTAAGTCACAAATTAGAATAATGCTACTCATCTGTTAAGTACTGATACTAGTAAAACTGCTGAATGTACTAAGTGCTGATAAACCTCCCTTATCAAAAGAAAAAGCAAAAAGATCAAAGAATAAAATCAGGCACTCCTTTGAGATCTAGAGTAAAAATGTGGAAGGGACGACCCAAGTGCATTGCTGGTATTAAGTAAATATGCATCAGAAAAGCAAAATATTTTCTTGGTGACTTTTCACACTCTATGATTACTGGAGAAATACTCTGAAAATAGCATAAATTCTGATAAATAGTCGTGACTCACTTACACTGAGAAGCCACTGTAAAATAGAATTTCAAAAGATGCATAAAATTAGCACAAAATAGTTGAGGTGGACTCAAGCATAAACTCATTCTTCAGTCGGTTTCAGGACAATGACAGATCTTTAGCAAAATTTTAGTTATGCCTTATTTCTAAGATGTACTGCAGTGAATCAGACTTTACTCTTTGTCTGTTTTTAGCTTAATGCACACACTAATCACTCCATCTGAATGATGAAAATTTCTGTGGTGGTCTATGTTATTTTTGATAAACAGTCAGTGTGTCCTTATTGCACAAATTCTGAGGACAAGTTCTAACTTACACGTTCTGATGATTAAATTCTGACGTCCATAACTCAGAACTTGTATGAGGATTTACTAAGATGGGCATTCCTTTTTCGAGTTAAGAAATTATGTTCTGATGACTGTTAAGTTCTGGTATAGATCTAAGTTCTGATTTCTCAGTCTAATCCTTTACTTGGCTTCTCTTTGAATAAAATTTGATAACAGTCTCAGTTTGTACTCAAATATGTTGAAGTGGAAGATTAATAGTCACTATGATTAGGATTAATTTTTTTGTACTTGAACAGTCCACTGTTTCTTGTGTCTTGTGCGGTCTAGACCATGATTCCTCTTTCCAATGACTGTTATTCTTTTTCAAAGTCTAGGGAGACGAGGTAGAATTAATTCTACCTGTCAGCATTAAATATCTTTGCGTCTCTTGACATTCTCTTGCCTATATAAGCAACCACTTCACATCAGTCTTTCCATCACATTCTTCTCACACACTTATCCTCCTTCTTCTGTCAAAAACACAATGGTTCGATACAACATGTTTTTGAACACACAAACCTTCACAATGGAGCTCAGTTGTGCCGAGTGGCAGCAGGAGTGGCATATAACAGCCATTCTTGAGGAGATCTGGGACTCTGTCCCACAGGAGGTGCTGGCTCACCTTCTATTCTTCGAGATGGATTACCATCGCCATCTGGGGCGCCTGGAGGAGGAAAGGCGGGAAGCTATCCGTCAGCAAGAGCGAATCATACGACTCGCCATCTTGTTCGTCGAAGATAGGAAGAGGAAGATGACTTAATCTTGTCTTCTTCCTGTTCTTCTTCATCCTCAGCTTTGTCAGGCTTCTTAACCAGGACTAAAGCTGTTGATGTTAGGATTAGAAGCTTAGGGAAAATCTTGTATAAGTATTGATGTAATTTCCATTTCATAAATGTATTGACTTGATATATTAATGGAAACTCTTTTTACTTCAAGATTGTGTCTCTGAGTTATTTTATCTTGAGTTGATAAATCCTGATTGGTATTCTGATGACCATTTAAATTGTACTTTTAGTTAAGTTCTGATTCTCTGTCAGCACTTATTCATCGACATTATCTCAGTCATTTTTAACATGATTTATTTTCAGAATATTAATGTTGCAGTGACAAATAATTCAATTAGTGATAACGGGTTAAAATTTGAATTGTTTCCCTTGATAAATGAAACAGTTTTTCCTTGAAACTCGGCAAATGGGTAAGTCATGATTACTGTTTTCTCGAGCCCAGTAACTATCCGTTATTACTGTATGTCTGACAGGTGTCCAACGGTAATATTTTTTTGTATAAGTACAGCAGAGAGAAGATTTCTTTAATCTTTTTAATTTCTTCATCTTCTATCTCTCTTCTTACTTTTACTCTCCTTCACTTTACTATTTCCGTTGTTTTCATACAGATATTATATCAAACACCTATCAGGCATACTTAACTCTAAATTTTTTTTTTACATGGCACCAAAGGATTTAATCATTGATGGAGCTAAGTTTGTTCCAGACAACTATGCTGCAATTCTTGATCATGTTGAAGCTCCATCTGAATTGCACTTTGTGCAAGATCTTCTTGCACATAGTGAGGTTGGGTACGCCTTAACTCAGCCTGAATTATTTTCAAGTCAACAAGTTCTGAGGTTCTGGAGGACTGGCATTTTTGATGATGGTGGTAACCGTGGAACTCCCAGTATTATCTTCCAAGTGGGTGATTCATCTTTTGTAGTCACTCCTGGTACATTCCGCAGGGCTTTACATCTTCCAGAGGATTGTACTTTCTCAGTTCCAGAGGACTCAGCCCTTAGGGAGTTTATGGCTGCATTGGGATATGAAAAGAGTCTGACGAAACTTGGACAGTTGAAACGGGCTAATATCAGAAGAGAATGGAGTTTCTTCTTTGATTGCATCACCAAAGCTTTTGGAAATAAATGTTCGAATTTTGATGCTATTCCCATTATGAGTCAGCACATCGGGTATGCAATTATCAATCAAACTCATTTTGATTTTGCAACTACTTTAATTGGTTTTATTGGAGATAGGATGACAGAGGATCGAGATGTTGTTTATTTTGCTAGATTCTGTCAACTTATTTACACTTATTGTACTGATGAACCTCAGTTAGTCAGCACCTAAACCCCACCTTTTAAGGTTGCAAAAAGGTACTTTAATGATCTGGTAAATGCTGATACTAAGAAGAAAATGGTTAGACCATTACAGATTCCTAAGTCTGTAAAACAGATCCTGGTAAATGCTGATCCTGATACCTATAGATCTGTTTACTCTGATGTTCAACCACCTCCAACCACCCAAAATCCATCAATCTCAGTACCTACCTCTCCTTCTACTCAACCTACCCTCAGAACTTATCTCAAATCCTATCTCTCCACTTCACAGACTGCTCAACCTTCTTCTTCAGCACCTACTGTGAAGCCTACATCCTCTAAGCCAAAGAGAACAAAGACTGTTCCTCAAACACCTCAAAAGAGGAGGAGAATTACTTTGAGAGATGAATCAGATTCTGAGGATCAGATTCCTTCTTCAGAACCTGTGGTAAATGAAGCTGAGAAGGCAACTTCTCAGAAGGATTCTGCAATTGGGGGTTCTAGGCTTCTCAAGAGGCTTAGACGTATGACAGTTCCTGAAACTCCCAAGGAATCCAAATCAACAAGGAAGTACAAGAAACAGAGGGCACAAAGGCCAGTTTCAGATGATGAGGAGGAAGCAGCTAAGGAAGGGGATCAGGAATCTCTGATCTCACAAGACAAGGAATTTGCTCCAGTCACTTCTTCTCCATCAACTCCATCTCAGGAAGCTGTATCTGACAAGGCTAATTCACCTTCTGTGTCTCTTGTTGATCCAGGCACAAGTGTTGAAATTGATATTCAGAACCTGGTTGTGCCTGAAATACTTTTCTTAGAAGCTTCAACAGCAAATAATCCTTCCACAACACCTGTTACTGATGCTGTTCAAACTCCTGAGTTATCACCAACACCTTCTCTGCATCAAGATGCCGATGATCAGATTTTAGGTGAGCATCAGGATATGGCTGTTGATCAGAACTTAGTATCAGATCATCAATTAGAGGATGCTGAAGCCTCCATTGCTACTCACACTGTTGTCTTATCAGAAGATACTGATTCTCTAAGTTCTGATGCTGCAAATGTTGGAGATACTGGTGAGGCTGCTACAACTGTAGATGCTAATGAAGCAGGTCCTTCAGGACATACTCCTCCACTGGCTCTTCCTAAGTCTGAACTGGTAAAGGAGTTTGTTATCAGGGATGCACCAGTACCTTGGAGTGAAACTCTTGCAGGTCAGGAGTGGACTAAGGAATGGAACTCAGTTTCATGTGTTCCAAATGCTTTACATCTTGCTGAGCACTTGACTAAAGCTGATGAAATGTTACATTCTGCTGATTTTAAAACCCAGCTTAGAGTCACTGCATTGAGTACTAAACATCTACAAGGTCTTCATTCCAACACTCATGCAGAGCTACACAAGATTCAGGAGAACTTTATCAAATAGGAACAAGTTTGGAAAATTGATAAGAAAAAGTTCTTCCAACCTACCATTGACAGGGTTGCTTATATTGAGAAAACTCAAGAGAAGCAACAAGCTCAGATTGATCAAATTCTGACAAATCAAGCTTCTCAGCAATTGCAACTTACTGAAATCCAGACCTCAGTGGAACTACTTATCTCTCTTTTATTACCTGCTGATGCCAAAAAGGGGGAGAAGGTAATTAAGTCCAAATGCAAAACCAACAAGACACTGTAAGGCAAGGATGATGGAAAAGATGACCAAGGAAACTCTGGAATGGGTAGTGGTCATAGTCAAGGTAGAAGGTTTACATCAAGACAAGCTAGTCACAGAACAAGTTCTGATACTGGGAAAAGAATAAGTTCTGCTGCTGGTAAAAGGATAAGTTCTGATGAACTTCTAGATCTTGATGAGGAAATGTCAAGACAGTTATTTCTTCAAGAAAATCCAGGGATGGACTTGGAAAGTTTAAAGGAAGAAGAAGCCAGACTTAAATCAGAGAAAGTCACATCTAAATCTGAAGCTTCTGGTAAAAAGTTACTTCCAAAACCTAAAGGCATTGTGATCAAAGAAAGGATACATACTGAAGAAACTTTGGCTAGATCACAACCACAGATAGATCCAAGATCCAAGGGTAAAGAAAAGGTTGGTGAACCTATCAAGCCTTATGTACCTCCCGAGGAAGAAGAAATTACTGATGGAAAAGATGATCTTGCTCTGACTTCAAGAAAAGTTCTTAAAACAACCTCTGACATGGCTCAAGTTGTTCAGAGTCAAGAAATTGTAAGTTCTGATATTCAGAAGAAGCAAGTAACCTCTGACAGTGCTCAAGTTAACTTGATATCAGAAAATAGATCTAAAACACTCCTACCAGGATTCACTAAAGCAAAACAGACTCAATCTTTGAAGACTACTCCAAGTGGTTTTGAAGCAAGAGTAGTTACTGGAAAGGAAGCTATAGATAAAACTGGATTGGGAAGTGCTGATGAAAGAAGAGTACACAACATTACCGATGATCCAACTTCCTTGAGTGAACCAGGTATTGGAGCAACTCCTGAGAGATTGAATCAACTGGAATCTGTACAGATGGTTTACCATACCTACTTGAAAGAATACATCATGTTGTATTTCATGACAGATGGTAGGGTTAATCATATAAGACAAAATGCCATTCCTTTGAAGTATTTTGAAGAATTGGAGCATGTACTTTTCTTACTTCAAGTGGATGACAGAATAACAGAGACTGCTGCAAACTACTTAAAAGAACAGATTCAGAGACAGAAAAGGCTTAATTCAGTTAAGTCTGACAGCAGATATGTTCCAAAGTACAGAGATCATAATGGTGATATTGTTGATATGATGCCTAATACTGCACAGATCAGAACGTATCTTGGTATTAAGGGACTTGAATTCAATCTTGAATCTGACAAAGCTTATATCATAAGACTAGATCAGGAGTTAAGGAAAGCAAAGATTAATGATCTCAGAGCTGCAATCTTTCAAACTGGTGAAGATACTGCAGAGCTTAAAGGTGTTAAAAGGAGAATGATTGATGAACTAAGATATGCTGAGAAATGTTTGTTGAAGAACTATCTCAGAACAACTCCTGACATCAGAGAGATCAGAAGATGATGAAGCCAAGTCGAAGATCTACAACTGCTTAAATTCTGATATTTATACAGATTGAAGTTGTTATCAGAAGTTGAAATTGGTAAAACTTTAAGGACTGTAAGTTGTAGTTATCTAGTCTATTTCTCATGCATTTGTACTTAATGTTTTTGACATCATCAAATATTTGTTTAACTTGTATATTTTGTTAATTTACAAGTTGGGGGAGATTGTTAGATATATTTGATAATGTCATGGCTAATATGTTTTATGTTTAGCTTTCAAATCTTACGTGAACAGGATAAATCAGTACTTAACTATTGATCAGTACTTATACTGGAAGTCAGGACTTAAGGATATCAGTACTTATATTATCAGGAGATAATCATCAGAAGATAGATATCAGAACTTAAGTGCTGGAGGAAAATCAGATAAGGACAGTAGCTGATTAAAGGAAAGAAGATCGAGATAAACATAAGAAGAGATATGCATGAAGAAGGAATTCCGTGAAGAATGGAATACTTGGAATAGAAGATATCTGATTGATATATTTTAGGAAGCAGAATTATATTCCATATCAATTAGCGATTATCTTGTAACTGTGTAGTATATAAACACAGGCATAGGGTTTACACTATAAGTGTTATCATTATCGAAGTTATTATTCTATATAACCCTATCAGCTCTCGTGATATTTGTTCATCACTGAGAGGTAACAGTTCCATACTGTAACAGAGTTTATTGTTTCAATAAAGTTTGTTTTCTGTTACTTAAGTTCTTTAAGTTCGATTTGAGTGTACTATACACTGTATTCACCCCCCTCTACAGTGTGTGTGACCTAACATATGATATTTTACGAATTATGATTATTAATATTATACGATATGTTAATGATTTTGGTATATGAATATTACCGAATTTCAATCAATAAGGCTAAAGAGTAGCGTTGTATATATGAGGTGTATATTTTAGACCGAGGATCAGTCAATATAATTTAATGAAAACCCGGAAGTATTCCAGGGGTGTTTGATTTAAGAATATTAATGTTACAGTAGAGCGTGATGAATAAGTTGTAAGACCGAGAGCCGATCAGTTTTTATAAAGTATAAACCCCAGAATTATCCCGGAGATGTTTTGGGATGATTAAAAGTCCGTAGCTATTTTTTTCCAAGGGACTCGATGTCTTTTTGTGAAATATTATAGTACCTCGAATTTTATTTAAAAATGATTTCTAAAGATCGTATTCCCTCAACTCTATTTTATTACCCGAGCAATGAATATTATATCAGATATTCATTTAAAAAGGGAGAAGTATTATCCAATGTTTTACTTTGTGTACTCAGGAACTTGTGAAGTATGTGTATACCCAAAATGGGACACGTTGCCTGAATGCGACAAGGGTGATAACCGGGATACGAAGGTATCGTCCTTATACTAGTAGAAAAGATTACTATTTTCCATTTTACGACTGATCATCGTATGCGGTGGCTCCAGTGAATGTCCTATTCTTCCGATTTGAATTGAGATGCAATACCGTAACCCAAGCCTAGGTGCTGGGTTTACCATTAAGGTATTTGCAGGATAATAAGTTAATCAAAGAATTGTTTTGAAAAAAGGTGTGTATTACCAAGAAAACTACTTTGAATAAATATATATCCTTATACGGATTAATATAATATCTTTAACAGTCTTTTCGTACTTTTGATTGTTATGGCTGAGCATTATTGCTCACTCTTGCTTTCTTTTAAATATCACAACACAACAGATTACCAATATGCCGGCGTGGGACTTAGTCACTTGAAATCATGGAGAGAATCCTTTACAGCTTTGTCTTAGGTGGACCAGAGTATCCAGATAGGTATAAAATGTTAGTAGTAATTATCATAACTTCATGTAGAGGTTATAAATAATTATTTAAGATCCTGTAAAGTACATTTGAGTGTAATAAAAGAAGATTACATTTTATACATCATTTCTAAGACTATAAATTGCGCGTGTGTGTGTGTGTGCTTGAGATTGGGGTCTATTGGATTATTGAATCAATACAGGTTACACATGAGTGAAGGATGGCGTGACGACCCAGATTTCTCACCCCAGATTTGGGGGCGTTACATCATCAATGATATAAATATATTATTGTTTCTTTTTTCAATTGTACTTTTGAAACACTTCTTCCCAAAAATTATTCCAACAATTAGCACTCAAAATTGCTGAACTATTCATATACAATTATAATTTAAAATATATAGGAAGGTACATGTCTTTGTTAGGACATATAACATTGTATTCATATTGGGAGGGTGTCAAAAGGTGCCAAAAGTTGATTATTCACGTTGGCACATCTAAGCCTCTAATGGAAGAAGAGTGTTATGCCACCTCATGCCACATGCACTAGTACAAAATAGGCCTTTTACATCGGTTAAATATGTGATATACGTTGGCAAAATGTCGACGTATACCAGGGAGACGTATAAAGTGACCGGAGTTTACGTCGACTAAAAAGATGACATAAATGTTTAATAAATGTCTGTTTTAAAATCAACGCAAAAGATTTAATACCCGATATATAATTTTCTTATCTTTTCACGTATAAAAGCATAATAACCAATATATAAAAACCTTATAGTCGACTTATATTATTTACAGATTTACGTCGCTTTTGGTACATACCGACGTATATGTCTGTAGTATATACGTCGTCTGAATTTTTAGAACCGACAAATATCGCCAAAAAAATGACATTATATTCCCTGTTTATCCATTTGTACCTTGAAGTTTTGCTATTGCAAACCAAAATATTAACTAAATGTAATTGAAGTGTGCACTCTAAAATTATCAACACAATGATTCATAAATTAAAATAACTATTATTACAGACTTAAAAATCATCCATAATATTTAAATTTCTTGATACATAACATTTAATCATACAATACATCTCAACATGTTTCACATGAAACTTTCATAAATTCAAAAGAGGGTAGCCATTTAACAATTGTTTCAGACTAACACAAGATCACCCTCCCCATTAACAGTTGTCCCCATAATAGTGGTACTGCAAAAATTGTGTGCTTGAATTTGTTAATTAGCACTAAGTAGAAAATAAAACTATTCACGAGTAAAAAAATCTTGTTATTTTGAACTACAAGTATGGTAAAGTACCTAATCACATATATTCACGAGTAAAAAAATCTTCCCAAATATCTCGAATTTCTCCAATTGTTCATTTGTGTGTCTTTTTCCAAGAACCTGTGAAAAGAAAATAAAAAGTAAACAATGTATGCAATTTATGTGTTCTAATATCTATAATAATATTATATTAAATTTGTTGTACCCCCTTCCTCTTAATTTTGGGGTCTTTATTACGAGATAACATGATTATGTCGTACATATACCTCATCACAAAATAACCACACTCGGTACCTCCTTCTTGTTGAGGACACTACAAAATAGAGTCGAAAAATTTAAAAATCTTGATAAAAGAATACGAAAGAAGACTTCTATGACTAAAACAAATAGTATAGAATACCTGAACAACTTCATCGTACCAAACTAGGTTATTTTGGTTATTTTTCTTACAACCATATTTAGTAGAAAATTTATATGCCCTATTAAATAAGAACAACAAATTTGAATACATACATAAAATTTTTGAACTCCCTAAAGTGGAAACTAATAATTTTGTAGTAGTTTTGTAGATTTAATTTTTATATAACTTACGTTTTCACGTGCATCTTTTGTTTTTGCTTTAGCGGATCAAACAAGTAAACAATACTTTCATCGACGCAATACATAAGCAACATCCGGTGCTACTGCAATTTAAAAATATACCAAATTATGTTAAAACATCATTAAAATATGTCAAATTATATATTAAAAATACTCTTAATGGCAGTAGTAACCTCACATATGGATAAAACATACACTCACAAATGTTGATCAAAATATGGGATACGCACAAATGCTTATTTTCTTACCTTTGAATATATGGTGCTAGGATTAAGCATTTCTATTTAGCATCTTTCATAACTTCACATAAGTATCTAGATGTATCATCTTGATGCTTAGATTCACGTGCCAATGCTAATACAGATGGACACATGAATGCAAATGAATTATCTTCTAAATTCATGCATAACTTGTGAGTGTACCTTGGATGTAATAAGGTTTTGCATAATTAATTTCTATGCAAATAAACATATAAAATTAGATATTAGTAAATAAATGTACTAGAAATTAAAGCCTTACATCATAAAAATATGGAGACTGGGTATATTAAGCCAACTCAACCTCACAAACTCGTAGACATCTTTGTTGGTGAAATATATCAGAACATTAGCACTTTCATAAAATTTAAACACCTCCACATTTTTATCAGTAGCTTTAGTAGTAGATTATGGAGGCATATTTTCAACCAAAAACCGTAAAGATCGATATTTTTCACTCAATTTGCCATATTTGGGAAAATCTTGAATTTTGAGATTAGGCGTCGCTGACTCTTTACTAACGATCTTTTTAATTTCTGAAAAGCTACCTTATGACCTTTTTTCTTCTCAAGTTCCTAATTACCAATGAATTTAAGTCAAAACTTCATTTTCTTTATTTTTCTATGCAGTTCATTGAAGTGGAACAAAATGAATAGCCTTAATTTTTTATTGAAAGATCTTACTTGACCCAAGATCACAAGATCCTTTGGCAATTGAACAAAGCTACCAGCTACGTCGCCTACAGTTTCATGTTCATCACAGGGCACCGGAAGGGGAGTAACTTGAAATTCGACCAGAACTTTATCAACACATACTTTCACATTATTTGCTGTAATTGGTTTTCTTTAAATAAAATTACCGCCCTTTTTATTTAATAGAAAAACTTTTCCCCTTCCCATGACAACCTTTTTTTTTATGGATATTTAACACATAAACGCATAATGTCGGATTTGCATTGATTAGGAAATAAAGTAAGATAGAGAAGTACAATAAACTTAAACAAAACTCAAAAATAAATTGCATGTTTGATATAAAAGTCCAAGAAATTTAAACCAAACTCCAAACAAGAATTACCTCGATATTTAAGAAGTTTTTTAATTGGTCCACAAAATGACAACTACTTTTAACCAATTCAATTGGAGGTTTACCATTCTGCATCTGCCCAAAATTATTCATTGAAAATGGCAAACCCATCTGATTTAAATGATCGTATATCCTTCGCAGCTGGACATTCATCATTATTGGCACTCCTCCCTCACTTTCTTGGTAATTTTTTGTGTAATTGTATCTAATTCATCCAAAGAGACAACCCCACTTTGTTTGCTTTTTTTGTGATCCAAATACACTCTTGATTTTTGCTACCCTCTAACGCGTCCCCCATGTTCCTTATCCCCAAGTGCACGAGTGAGCAAGTTATCGTAACCACATAGGGTCCAGGAACCATCAGATATTTGCCCTTGTAACTCTCCTTGCCCATGATTAGAATAAGACATGACAAGTTATATTCACAACACTAATCAATGTAATATAAGCATTAAGTATAAGGTTATAGTCCTTCCATATGTGAGATTTTAATTGGAAAAATATTATTTTATGTCTTAGGATAGTTTCAGCTATTTAATAAACTCAAATGCATCAGGAACAGAGTTTCACTAGCTTAATACACATTTTTTAAAAATTTTGAGGCAACAACAACTCTGTCTAAAAAGTGATAAAATATATACTACTAATCTTAAAAAAGTACCAAATTAGAACCATTTGACACACAATTACCAATTAGCCATTCCAATATAAAAAAATTACAAAGCAGCTAAGACAAAAATCTTTACAGGACATAAGTTATTAAAAAATTTAGAAGAAAGTTAGTTGAGGTTAAAATTACTTATAATTTTCTTAAACACTTCTCTAGTATGCTCGTTAGGTATGTAAAAACTTCCATCTTCCTTTTTTTGCTAGTGCTTTTATCCAATCGTAACTACGCTCAGTCGATATAATGGATGGATCAATAGATGATTCTGACGTGTCTAAAGAAACGATGGGATCGTTTTGACGCCACTTGCCCATGTTTCCTATATATCCACCTTTTCTAACGAAATTTGGATCTTTGTCGTATTTTTTACTTTCTTTTGCTTTTTCACTTATTTCTTACACATTAAAATATGTAAAACAAAATGAGGTTTGCAGTAAAATGTTACGGTGGATAATATCCAACTCAAGAAACTATCAATATTTTTAGAAAAAAACTACTAATGTTTACCTTAAATTCAGGAGATTCGTGTATCGTTTTAAATGTTTCCCAGTCACCTTCATTGATATAAGGATATATTTCACACGCATTCCTCCCTGTATGCAAAAATATCGAACTAGATTTACCTTGAAATCCTTCCAACTCTTTCCAGCAACTTCCAACACTTGTTTTTTTAACCGGTCATCCTTCAATTTCTAGTGCATCTATTATAGCCGATTTTAATTTACATATAAAGACAACGAAGAATAAACATCTAATCTAATACATTTTTAGGAATATATTTGCATACCTTAATATCTTCCCAAATCACATTCTTTAATCCATGACTAACTATATCCCAACTTTTGATATTAATATTAACATGTAATCTACCGACTGTTCCACCATAAGACGCAAACCGGGGTGCCATCTCCCCTACAAGGTTACCATCTTCATCAAACTCAAGGTCGCACTCGATTTTTTGATTTTTAATTTTTTCTTTTAATTTTGAGCACAAGGTTGGACCTCTAATCTTTCTCTTATTGCCTCTACTTGAACTTGACTTATTATTATCCTCATCCATGGAAAATACCTAGATCATGATAGCAAATATAGTATCAGTTAACATGAAAAGTAAAAAAATAATAAACAATAAAAAATGTAACAAGTTAACATGGACCAACAACAAGAGTAAACAAGAGATACATGCATCAATGTTCGGACTAGCTTCTTAAGGCATGTCTTTGTTTTTTTCACTCTCCTAGACATGTTTCAGACTAGCTTAAACATTGACCATAAAGATGATTGAACTGCTCTGCTGCTCCTAGCTGTAATAAACTCACAGCTACATGTAATTATAATTCTTGATTGTGTCATAAAAATATGAATGATCATAGTTGTCATATACTATTTTTTTCCTGAATTATAATGAATCAATGATTAAATTTGTTTCATCACCTTTCATATATAGACGAAAGTTTTACCTGTCACTATAGTTTTCAATCCAGCTTATTCTGATGTGTATGCATCAGATTAAGCGAATAAGAGACTAAATGCACATGTTTATAAGTGACAATAACTTTTGAAGCTGCCTTGATTGGATATATAAATGTAGTTTTTGATTTTTATAGTCCTAGGATTGTAAAATAACAAGGTTGGCCCTTACACAGTTGCACACCAGGGGAGGGACAGTAGTATTATAAATATCACTACTAGAAAAAGTAGAATAGACATTGTCTCTTAGACATCGGTTGCTCTTGGAGCCGATGTAAAAGGTATTTTAGACATCTTTTTTAATCAACCGATATCTTTTGTTAATATAGACATCGATTTTTTTTGCCCAACCGATGTTGTAAGTCTGTTTTAAAAAAATAATTCAGCGCGCCTCCTCCATTTCCACCCTTAGCCAAATATTTCATTCCATCTTAAATATTTCCCCGAATTTTTCTTGATTTTTTTAAATATCCACATTTCCCCCTCCCTTGTCTAAAAACATAAAGAAAAAATAAAAAACACTCATCATTCGGGATTGCGCTCTCTCTCATCTCTCTACTCTCTTGACTGAAGAACTCGACTCAATTCTATCGACCGGAAAACTCGACTCTCTATGCTCTTTGTGCTCGACTCTCTCCTCTCTCTCGATCTAATACCTCCCTCCTCAAACCAATTCTCCCCAACTCCGCTATCTTTTCTTTGGAGGTTGAAAAACTCTTAAAGAATAATATTGTCAAATACAAGTTTGGAAATTCGAGATAAGTGGTTTAAAAGTTCAGGAGCAGAGACTTAAAGAAGTCAGAACTATACAAGCACGAGTTGAAAGTGGGTAAAGCTTGAATTGGTTAGTTTTAAACACCAAGTTCCAAATTGGGAGTTTTAATTAGAAATCCTAATTTTTTAATTAATCGGGGTTTTAATTTTAATTAGTTATAAATAGTTAATGGGGCTGATTAATTGTTCGAATGGAGCTTGTTAATTAGTTGAGACTTTGTTTATGTGGGTGTTACATATGATGTATTTATGTGTAAATATAATATATCGAGTATACGAGGCTTTGTTGATACTTTATTTATGTCTGTGTTGATCTTACTTTTTTGCTTTGTTTAAGTTAAAATATATGTTAAACATTTGTGTTGCTTTGTTTGATTAATATATGTCAGAATCTACAATTTGATATAATAATGACCTCATTATCATGAACTCTGTTATCGTTTAAGGATCATGAGATGGTGATATCAGACCCGATGATTGGTTAACTAATGATTCTAAGGATAAGAGTAACAAATCGTCTCTTTGCTCTGATAAAGGCACTCCCACAGAAACCAGCATTGACGGTAAGACTAATAGTAAAGCATTCCGGCTTCATAAGTTACGCAGGTTCAAAGCTAGTCAGGAAAAAGCAAAGGTAAGTCGGTGCATAGTAATGAAAGATTCAGGTCACCTTATATTAATATTTACTTTTCCTAATTTATTTAAGTAATTAATGTTAAAGAAGACTATCCAAATCTATAGAGAAGTATTTTAAATCAGTATGGTAAGTTACACAATAACTTAAATGTCACTTATTTAGGTATTTTTACTCTTTATCAATAATATATAGCTTGGTGTATGATGTTTTCGATTTAAGTTTTGAGATAGGTTCTTGTATGGAATCGCGTCCTTGTCAAAAATAATTGAATATAAAGTAAGTAATAAATGGACTATTTTATGATATGGCTAATAATCTTTCTGATCTAACATTTAAATAGATAGAAGTGCCAACTTACTCCAGTTTTAGTAACGCCTGGTCTGAACCACGGTTTATTAATCTTTTCTTATCACTGAGAAATTAATATTTTACTTGTTATTTTTTTTCATGTTACTACTTTTGAGCCAGTTAAACTATTAGACAATACAGTTGCAACATTTAAAGTTCTTAATGTGTATATGTAAGCGGTTTTCTTTTTGTTTGTTCAGGCATCGTTAAAGACTGAGCGTGAGAGGAAAAAAGAGAAGCCCATGAGAAAGTATGCCATCAAGGTGTAGGGTAGAACTCTTTTAGAGGAGTTTTTTAGATTGAGATTTGTTTGCAATTATCTTATAGAATACCTGGTTGACGGATTTTGAAGGGTGCCTTGTGGTTCTTTATTCAACTTTTTGTTCCATGCAAACTACAACTATTTCTGTTATCTTGCTTTATGTTAATGTTCCTTATGCAAGTTTTCTGGTGGAATATCTTAAAACAAAACTTGATAATGAAATTGGAGCCCTAAATATTTCTCTTTTGCTGGTAAAGCCGTTTAGGAATGATAATCATAACAATAGAGTAACACAGGGCACATGGTAAAAAAGATGTGAAGTGACATTTAAACTTTAGTACATATATTTTGTGTCAATGTTTGACACTTATTACACAATCAGTATGGTAAATTAAAGTATTTCTTGTGAATTTGAAGAAATTTTACCATGGATTCATCTTTGGTTGATTATATCAAAAAAGAAGCAATCATGCCATTCACCAGTATTGAGAAAAAGTATGATAATCAATCAGGTACGTCTCTTGGTCAATTGCCTGTTTCTTCCCACGCATTTCCTTTGTGATCCTTACTATATTGTATTTTTTTTATGGAAGCAAGAGTATTGATGCCATTCCCATATACTTGTATTTTTACTATTATCTCTGGTTCTGTGATAAGTGGATTTTATATCTACTTGGAACGCTTCATTACAAGCTTAAGTTGGTGTTTTGGACTCAAGTTATTGGTATTTTTGATGTTTTTTTGTGTCTTTGCATTACAGGCATTAGTTGGATGAATAAATGAGCTTTTCAAGGAAATATGCTGAAAGGATATCAGATTCTGAAGTCAAGACCATTCTCATGTTGAAGAGAATCTCGATAGCTTCGCGTGGACTATTGGATCACCAAATTCTGACAGACGGAACTCAAGATACAGCAGAAGCAAGAAATTGAAGAAAAATCCAGAGGTACGACGCGCCCGCGCGGAAGGTGGGGCGGCCGCCCAGAGAGACAGAAATTGCGCACACCCTCGCGGAGGTTGGGGCGGCCGCGCCAAGTCCTTTTGACAGAATCCTGATTTGACTTGTATTCGAAGATTTTGAGGGCCCAGGTCGTCCAGAAGTTATATAAACCAATAAAAAGATGTTTTTAACAATAAAGGAGCCAAGGGAGAGCAATACGAAGACCTAGAGAGCACAATACGGCTACGGAGAAGAATACTTTTGTATTCTTCAATATAGTTGATACTTCAGATGCTTGTTTTTGATTTGTCTTTAAACCCTAATACTCTTATATTATTTATTATCATATTTTCATTGGAACCCATGGTGACGATGAGTTCGACTATGAACTAATCGTTGTCATGGGGTTCTAACGGATTTTTCTATGGATTTCAATAGTTAATTGTTCTAGATCCTTTGTGTGTGGTGATTTATGATTTCCTAGTTTGGTTGTGCTTATTCGTCTTTGATGCGTAGCTAACATTTAAGATTGTTTTTTAACCTCTATTGGAGCGAAAGTGAATGTAGAGGTTTAGAACTTGTCATGCTAGCATAGGTTTATGTATGAGTTGGCATGCATAATTCGTGGGAAATTTTAACAATCTTATTCACCCTATGTAATCAAGATAGATAACGTGTTCTTAAACTGTTATATTTTCAATCTTTATAGATATATAGGGACTAAGCATAATTGGTGTCTATTCAACTTTTATCTTAATTGTGGATGTTTGATAGTAGGGTATATGTATAACGAAAGTTAGCGTATACTAGTTTCGTGTTATCTGATTAGTTGTCATCACCATCACATGCTAAGGTTAAAGACATAACTTTGAATGAAGTATTTAATGAAGTTAGAATCCCATGTTTATTCTCATATAAGTAATTCAATCTTAATTTTCTTAGTTAATGCTATTTATTATAATCTCTTAGTTAAATCAAAACTCAATTTGTTACTTGTCTTAGCATTGAACGATAACCATACATTCTTGCATAGGTGCATAATCTGAACTTAACCTAAACCGATTCTCTGTGGGAACGAACTTGACTTATATCTTATACGACTTGTGATCACGTGCGCTTACGTGTATTTTTACGTTTGTTTTAGTACGAACTAGTTTTTAGCGCCGGTGCCGGGGAGATCAGAGTTAAATTTAGTTTATGTGCTTGTCATTAGTGGTCATTAAAGTTCACTGACTCGGATTATTTTCTTACAAGGTTTACTTTAGTCGTATGTTTCAGGTACTCTAGTTTTTATTGCAATGGGAGAACCAGCAGCAGATACGAAAGCTTTGATGGATTATTCTCCACCGAAGATCAAGGACATTCAGTCTAGTATTGTAAGACCAGCCATTGCGGCTAATACTTTTTAAATCAAGTCTAGCATAATTCAAATGGTGCAGAATTCAGTCCAATTCGGGGGTTCTCCAACGGAAGATCCCAATATGCACATCAGGGATTTCATAGAGATCTGCGACACCTTCAGGTTCAATGATGTTTCTGAAGACGCTGTGAAATTAAGACTTTTTCGATTCTTTCTGAGGGATAAAGCTAAGAGCTAGTTGTATTCTTTACCACCAGGTTCTATTGCGATATGAGAGGATCTTGCTCAGAATTTTTTTACTAAATTCTTCCCTATGGAAAAGACAGCTGCAATCAGGAATGCTCTTTCTCAATTCGCACAACAATTGGGTGAATCTTTATGTGAAGCTTGGGAGCGCTATAAGGAGATTCTTAGGAAGTGCCCTTATCATGGAATGCCTGACTGGATGGTGATAAATTGGTTCTATAATGGGTTGGGAGCACAGTCAAGATCTATGCTCGATGCAACATCATGTGGAGCTCTATGGGCTAAAAGCTATGAGGAAGCTTATGAGCTGATCGAGATGACGGCTGTGAATGAATATCAGAACCCAACCCAAAGAATGCCAGGGCAAGGTAGCAGGAGTTCTTGAGGTGGATACAACTACGACTATCACTGCTCAGCTAAAGGCGATATCTATGAAAATCGATTCTCTGGCCAACTATGGAGTTAATCAGATAGCCAGTGTTTGTGAGCCGTGTGCAGGTGCGCATGTGATGGAGCATTGTGCTATATCTTGTAAATTAGCTCAGTTTGTGAGCAACTTCTAGAGGCTGCAGCAGCCAGTTCCTGCCACGTACCATCCTAACAACCGTAATCATCCGAAATTCAGCTGGAGCAACAATCTGAATGCAATGTAACAGCCATACCAGCAGTTTGGAAATAAGCAATTCAATCTTCCTGGTTTCCAGCAATATTTTACACCAAGACATCAGTTTCAACCACAGGGGATGCAACAATAATCTCATGGAGGTTCGAGTCCATCTGTTAATGAAAGATCTGAATTGGAGGAGTTGAGGCTTATGTGCAAAAGCCAAGCGATTTCAATCAAGACTTTGGAGAACCAAATAGGGAAAATTGCCAATACACTATTGAACCGACCTCAAGGAACTGTTCCTAGTGATACAGAAGCTAATCCAGGAAAGAGTTTAGTTAAAGAATAGATTAATGTAATCACCTTGAGGTATGGAAAGGTCGCGAGCCCCCAAAATCATCAAGACGAAGAATCTAATTTTTTTTCCAGAATACAGGGGCGCCCGCGCCCTCTCAAACTTCAGAAAGTAAAATTTTGCCTGATTCTGCTGAGAAAAAGGATGGCGAAGCGGAAACGAAGAAAACTTCTGCTAAAGACACTACTCCTGATTAGAATATATTGGAGAAATAAGGCTATACGCCTCCCCCATTTCCTAAAAGGCTTCAAAAGCATAAGTTCGACAAACAATTTGCCAATTTTTTGGAGGTTTTCACGAAACTGCATATTAACATACCTTTTTATAAAGCTCTGGAACAGATGCCGAGCTATGCTAAATTCATGAAGGGTATTCTATCTCGGAAGCTAAAACTTGAGGAGTTGGAAATTGTTGCTCTAACAGGAGAGTGCAGTGCTGTGTTGCAACAGAAATTACCTCCTAAGATTAAAGATCCAGGAAGCTTCACGATACCTTGCGCTATTGGAAATCTGTCATTCGACAAGTGTTTATGTGACTTGGGAGCTAGCATCAATCTGATGCCCTTATCTGTCTTCAAAAAACTTCGTCTGCCTGATCCAAAACCTGTAAACATATCCTTACAGTTGGTTGATCGGACCATCACTTATCCACGAGGTGTAGTGGAGGATGTCTTGGTTAAGGTGGATAAACTCATCTTCCCTGCTGATCTTGTCATTCTGGACTTCGAGGAAGATGAGAATATTCGCATCATCTTGGGAAGACCATTCTTGACTACAGGCCGAACTATGATCGATGTGCAAAAAGGAGAGCTTACGATGAAGGTTCAAGATCAGAAGGTCACTTTTAATGTGTTCAAGGCAATAAAGTTACCCACATATAAAGATGAGTACTTTAAAGTAGAGTGGGTCGACTCTGTCGTGAATTCGGAGCTTGAGCAATTACTAAGGTCAAATACGTTAGAGAGATCCTTAAAAGGGGAATCAGTTATTGAAGATGAAGAAGGAGGAGAGCAACTGCAGGTTTTGAATGCACTTCCACGAAAGAGGAAGTTAGATATGCCATTTGATTCTCTTGGGATAGCAGAGCTGAAAATTTCTCAGGAGCGTCTCGAGCCATCTATTGAAGAAACTCCCACACTTGGGCTCAAACTGCTGCCATATCATTTGAGTTATTCATTTTTAGGTGCACCCCCTGATAAGGGGTTGGAATATATCTATGATAATCTAAATGGTGAACGACCGGTTCCTCCCGTGCTTACAGAGGGTCCCTCTCGTGCACCATAGACAGTTGATAGGTTTGGTCTTGGTGATGCGCGGTATAGAAGGTTGATTCGGCGTATTGAGGCCATGCATGACATCCACCGACGTTTTGCTGAAGATTTGACACACGCTCTCGGTACCTTTTTTTGAGACACTGGTGTTGAGGTTGATTGGCCACCTGATCCTTCACCCGAAGAGGGTGATCTTCCCGCTAACTAGGTATGCCTTGTATCCTTATTATTACCTTCAATGAGGACATTGAAAATTTTAAGTTTGGGGTGATAATGTAAGGATTAGTTTGTGTGTGTCCATATAGATTCATATAGATTCATGTTGCATGTTTAGTTGTATTTTATATACGTATTATTGCATGATTGTTCATATAGGACATATTTGTTTGTGTTTTTATGTGAGTTCATATAGTTGTATTTGTATACATATAACATGATCCCTTAGGTTGAGCTATTTCTATTTGATAAGTTGATGTTAATTTGAGTGTGGTGATGACGAATATAGGGTTGTTTAAGTCTTAATGAATTGATTTGCATGCCAGAAAAAAAAATTCACAAGTCTTATAGGGTTTCTTTTGAGCTAGATCATGATCATATTTGGTTATTTGTTGAGATTTAATCACTTGGTTATATTTAGAATTTTTGGTATTCTCTTAATGCCAAAAGAACACTGAATTTTTAAACTGGAGAAAAACTTGGAATTCATTGCTATTTGTGAATAATGTTAGGCGTCAAATGACTAGTAGCCGGTTCACATTTTTATGAGTAGTCTAGGGTTGAATGAGATGGAGCGAAACACACTCATTCAGAAATTGTTGAAAAAAAAGAATAAAAAAGAAAAGAAAAAAATATGTGTTTATGCATAATTGATCAAGAGTGAGCTCTTTAATACTCGAGTTATTAATATCTAGGGGACTTTGTGCCTAGTGACATAAGGCTTTGATAGTCTGGGATCCGCTAACCTAACGCTTTATATATGGGTATTATTGCATAAGTCTTTTGGGACCTCATTCATTGCACGGTCAAATAAGCATCTTTGTTATGTGTTCAATAATAACATGAATCCTTGTATAACTCTAGTAGAAAGGAGGTGTTGTGAGTCATTATATATTTAACGTCTATTCTGTTTATAAACTTGTGACTGTTTTGATGATAGATAAGTTATGATTATCGATCTAGTATCAAGAGTATATCTGTTAAGCATCCACACACGCACGTTTCTGGCTTGTGAGTTGGTTTGTGGGGTTTATTCGAACTCAGTTAAAAGTCATTACATTTTTAGAGGCATTAGCTTGTTGGTTGGTTATAGTTATTCTTAGGGGATCGATTGCATTATCATTTAGTTGCATTCACATAGTTGCATTCATGCATTAGGTTTCTTCTGTAGTTTTTGAGTCTGTTTATGCTTGAGGAAAAACATCGATTCAAGTTTGGGGGTGTGATAAGTGGATTTTATATCTACTTGGAACGCTTCATTACAAGCTTAAGTTGGTGTTTTAGACTCAAGTTATTGGTATTTTTGATGTGTTTTTGTATCTGTTAGGTCACACACACTGTAGAAGGGGGTTGAATACAGTGTTTACTACAATCAAATCGAATATAAGAACTCAAGTAACAGAAAACAGATTTTATTCAACACAATAAACTCTGTTACAAAGAACTGTCCTCTCTCAGTGATGAACAAATTATCATGAGAGCTGCTAGGGTTACAATAATTAATAAACTCAATTAAGATAACACATATAGTGTAAACCCTATGTCTGTGTTTATATACTACACAGTTACAAGATAATCTTCTAATTGATATCGAATACAATTCTGCTTCCTAATATATATCAATCAGTTATCTTTTATTCCAAGTATTCTATTCCTTATAGAATTCTTCTCCATGCATATCTCTTCTTATGTTTATCTTGATCTTCTTTCCTTTCGATCAACCGCCTTCCTTATCTGAATGTCTCCTTAAGTCCTGATATTATCTCCTGATAAATATCTCCTGATAACTTAAGTTCTGACAACTTAAGTTCTGATATCTTAAGTCCTGACTTCAGTATAAGTACTGATTTCCAGTTTAGTACTGATTTTTCTTGTTAAGTAAGATCTGAAAACTAAACACAAATCATATTAGACATGACATCACAAATATATCTAACAATCTCCCCCAACTTGTAAATTAGCATAATATATAAGTTTAACAGATATTTGATGATGTCAAAAACATTAAGTACAAATGCATGAGAATTTGACTAGATAACTACAACTTACAGTCCTTATAGCTTTACCATCCTCAATGTCTGATAACAGCTTCCGTCTGTATACACTTCAGAATTTAAGCAGTTGTAGATCTTTGACTTGGCTTCAATTTCTGATCTCTTTGATATCAGAAGTTGTTCTGAGATAGTTCTTCAACAAACATCTCTCAACATATTCAAGTTCATTGACCATCCTCCTTTTAGCATTCTTCAATTCAACTGTATCTTCACCAGTTTGAAAGATAACAACCCTGAGATCATTTATTTTAGCTTTCCTTATATCCTGATCTAGTCTGATAATATAGGTTTTATCAGACTCAATTTTGAATTTAAGTCCCTTAATACCAGAAAATGTAGTGATGATTTTAGCAGTATTAGGCTTCATTTCAACAATTTCTCCACTGTGAGATCTGTACTTGAGAAAGTATGGGCTGTCAGACTTTACAGAATAAAGCTTTTTCTATTTCTGAATATTTGACTTTAAACACCCTGCAACACCATCTGTTGATCTGTTTTTAACTTGAAGCAGAAATAGAACATGTTCCAGTTCTTCAAAATACTTCAATGAAATTGCATTCTCCCTGATCTGGAATACCCTCCCATCTGTCATAAAGTATAACATGATGTCTTCTTTCAAAATAGAGTGGTAAACCATTTGTACAGATTCAAGTTGATTCAATCTCTCAGGAGTTGCTTCTACACCTGGTTCACTTAAGGACGTTGGATCATTAGTAGTATTGCTTACTCTCTTCTCTTTTGAACTACCCAATCCAGATTTGTATCTTGCTTCCTTTCCTGTAACAACTCTTGCTTTAAAACTACTTGATATAGTCTTTAAAGGTTGAGTCTGTTGAGCTTTTGTGAATCCTGGTAGTAGCATCTTTGAAGGTTTAATATGAGCAATGTCAGAGGTTTCCTTTTCCTTATCTTCTGATGTCAAGCCAACTTGAGCTATGTCAGAGGTTGCTTGCTTCACTGTCATATCAGAACTTACTACATCTTGACTCTGAACAACTTGAGCCATGTCAGAGGTTGTTTGAGAAATCTTCCTTTTCATCAGAGTAAGACTAGCATTTTTATCAGATATTTCTTCATCCATGACTGGCACATATACCTTTATAGGTTCATCAACTTTTTCTTTGCCCTTGGATCTTGGATCTACCTCCACTTGTGATTTGGCTTTGGTTGCCTCATAATTTTCCCTTTCCTTAATCACAATACCCTTAAGTTTTGGAAGTTTCTTTTCAACAGAAGCTTTAGATTTGGAGTTGACTTTTTCTGCTTTAAGTCTAGCTTCTTCTTCCTTTAGACTTTCAAAGTCCATTCCAGGATTTTCTGTAAGAAATAATCTCCTTGAAATTTCTTCATCAAGTTCCAGATGTTCACTAGAACTTATCCTTTTACCAGTATCAGAACTTATTCTTCTCCCAGTATCAGAACTTGTTCTTTGTGTAGAAATTTCAGTTGTCTTTGATGAAGATCCTTTACCTTGACCATGACCTCTACCCATTCCAGAGTTTCCCTGGTCATCATTTCCATCATCCTTACCTTTCAGTGATTGAGTAGATTTGCATTTGGACTTAATTACTTTCTCCCCCTTTTTGGCATCAGCAGGTAAAAGAAGAGAGACAAGCAATTCCACTGAGGATTGGATCTCATTGAGTAAAGTTTGATGAGAAGCTTGATTCTTTAGAATTTCATCAATCTGAGCCTGTTGCTTCTCCTGACTTTTTTCAATATACCCAATTCTGTCAAAGGCTGGCTTGAAAAATCTGTTCTTTTCCAATTTTATGTTCATATCTTGCTGGATCAAAGATTCTTGAATTTTATTCACCTTGTCATGAGTTATTGAGTGTTGACCTTGAAGGTGCCTAATACTCATTGCAGTAACTCTCAGATATGCCTTGAAATCATCATTTATCAGCATTTTATCAGCTTTGGCAAGGTGCTCAGCAAGAATTTTGTCAGTAGGAACAAAACTAACTGAGTTCCATTCCTTAGTCCACTCCTTTCCTCTAGGAGTTTCACTCCAAGGTACTGGTGCATCCTCTCTAACAAAATTCTTGATTAAATCAGTTTTGTTTGGAGCTTGTTGAGGTGCATGTCCTGATGGACCAGCTGTATCAGCATCTACATTTGTAGCAGCTTCACCAGTAAGTTCAGCATTATCAGCATCAGAACTTACAGAGGCTGCACCATCAGCATCCTCTGATAAAAAAATAGTATGTGAGGCTATAGAGGCTTCAACATCATCCTCTAAGTGCTGATCTGCAACTAAGTTATGAACAACAACCAAATCTCGATGCCCACCGAAAATCTGATTTTCATTATCCAGATTCAGAATTGGTGTGGTTGGAATATCTTCATTGAAATCAACATCTAGAATTGGTGTTGTTGGTGGAGTGAGTTGAGTTGGTGGAGCTTCCAAGTACAGAACCTCAGGCACAATCAAGTTATGAATATCAATTTCAGCACTTGTATCTGGGTCTTCAGTATGTACTGGATCAATTACAGGAGACACATGAGGTGTAGGCACTCGCTCTGGAATATTCCATTGTTCTTGAATAGGAGACTTTTAAGCTGATTCAGCAGTAGGAAGTAATTCAATTACTATAGGTTCTGTTGGGATCAGAGATTCTTGACCCCCTTCCTTAGCTGCTTCTTCCAGAGTTGCTTCAGAGTGTGATGATACACTTACAGCCCTCCTGGCTCTTTGCTTTTTAAGTCTCTTTGTAGAATTAGAGACTTTGGGAGCTTCATCATCAAAATTTAGCTTTCTAAGCCTTTTGAGGGGCCTAGAACTCCCAGTTTCAGTATCTTTCTGAGAAGAGATCTTCTCAGCTTCTACTACAACAAGTTCTGATATTGGAACCTGTTCCTCATTGTCTGACTCATCTCTCAGAACAATTCTCCTTCTCTTCTGTTGAGACTGAGGTACTATCTTAGTCCTCTTGGGTTTGGAAGATGAAGGTTTCATTGGATGTGCTGAAGGTTGAGGTTGAGATGACTTTGATGGTTTAAAATATGTCCTGATAGATGGTTGAGTTGGATGAGGTGTTTGTGTAGTTGTGGTATGTTCTGATGGCTGTTGTGTTGGCTGTGATGTGTTGGTGGGTTGAACATCAGGGTAAACAGATGTGTATGTTTGTGGATCAGCATTTACCAGAATCTGTTTTACTAACTGAGGAATTTGTAAGGGTCTCTGTACTTGTTTCTTAATGTCAGCATTTAACAAATCATTAAAGGCCCTTTTTGCAAGATTAAAGGGTGGAATTAAATCACTGGTAGGTTGGGGTTCATCAGCACAACAGAAAGTATATATAAGCTGACAGAATCTAGCAAAGTATACTACATTCCTATCCTCTGTCATCCTATCCCCTATGAAACCTAACACAACACTTGCATAATCAAAATGAGTTTGATGAATAAGGGCATACCCGATTTGTTGACTCATGATGGGAATAGCATCAAAGTTGGAGCACTTATTGGCGAATGCCTTAGTGATACAATCAAAGAAAAAGCTCCATTCCTTTCTGATATTTGCTCTTTTCAGTTGACCCAGCTTTCCCAAACTTTTCTCATAGCCCAAACTAACCATGAGCTGCTGTAAGACAGGATCCTCCACTGTTGAGAATGTGCAACCTTCAGGTAAGTGGAGAGCTTTACGAACTGCTCCAAGTATAACCACATGTGTAATATCCGGGATATAAGGTGTAATTATTTTTACTATTAAATAATTAATATGTGTGTTCAGTATCTATTCTGTGAGTTAATTGTTAAGTGATATATGTACTTGAATATTCAAAAATAATGTTAATTGAATATTTTAATTTTTATATGTCCAAAATAAAATATAGATAATTGTTATATCTTCCTAATTATTTTTATGTTGATTTATAGATTTATAAGAATCATATGAAATTTTTTTAAAATCTTTTTCCGGGTAATTAAAATCTATTTTATAAAATGGGAACCAACCGACGTCAACCGTTGTTACGTTTTTGGAACCCGAAACTCTACCGAGAACTCCTTCCTAACCTAATTGTAATATTCCGAGCATTTTCCATATTTTGACTTTTTCGATCCGGCGTACGGTTTGTCCTGCGCGGGTCCCGACACAACATTTTCGATACAATATTCGTTTCGGTAAATTAATAAAACCCGTATTTTCGATAAACGGGAGCTTTTTATTAAACTATCCCAATTATCACTTCGTAGTACGTGTAACTGGGTGCTGAGACCAAGACCGCAGTACAAGTTGTACTGATTTGGATAATTATCCCGAAAACCGATACCGTTTGGATCAACTTTTATAAATAAACGTACCATTTTATATCTGGAATGATCCAACGGGATACTAATTTTCCGTAATTATAAATAGCCTTTTACCGTATTTTATTTCGTATAAAAATCAATTGCAGACAGATAAATATATAATTTTACAGAGAAAAAAATCATATATTCATAAACCTTTCTGAGAATCAAACCAACTTTTGAAGGTGTTAGTGATCTTTGTTTGAAAAGCTCGAGTACTGGATTTGAAGGTCTTGAGAAGCTCTATCAGAATCTGTAATCCATACACCTGCAGAATCAAAGGTTGAATTTCTAAAAATTTAATTATTTTCGAATTTATTTTATTAAAAATATGAATTTTTGTTCGGATGATTGTTTGTATGATTTGATGATTGCATGTTGTAGAGCTTGTTTTCCTGATGATTTTCATATGTCATACGTCTGATTTGGAGTTCAATAACATGTTCAAATTTGAGTTTGATTTTCAAATTTTAAAATTAGGGTTTATAACCCGTATGAATGTTCTTAATTGAAATTTGGGGGTTTCTTATTCTGTGATAGATTGATGTTGTATTATAGTGGGTTGTGTTCTCTGTGAAATTTGCAATCCAGTCGTATAAGTTTCATGAACCAACGAGGTCTGTAGAGAAGGGAGTTGTGTTTTGAAGTTTTCCGATGTTCACCGGAAACTGGGAAATTTCACGGCCAAATTCCGGCCAACTCAGGGATTGTTAGGTTGTTTTGATTGCATGGTTGTGTTCCTGGTATTGTGTAGATGTGATCTGGAGCTTGTGGCAAGGTGAGGAGGCCGGAATCGTGTTCTCCGGCCACCCCTGTATTTTCCGGCGACTGACTGTAAAAATTGCAGTTTGGTCCCTGAACTTTTGAAAACGATGCAGTTTGGTCCCTGTAGTTTCCAGACTTTGCAAAAATAGGATTCCTGTTTTAAAAATGTTTAAAAATCATATTTCCCATTTATTTTTATTATAAAAATTCGTTTTTAAATTCTGAAAATTCTAAAAATTATTATTTTAATTCCGAAAATTACTTTTAATTCACAAATAAATCTGAATTAATTATTTAATTAATTTCAGTTAATTTTTAATTGATTAATTAGTCAATTAATTCGAAAATTAATTGATTAATTGATTTAATTAATTATTAATTGATTTTTAATTAATTATTTAATTAGATTTAATTATTAAAAATGATTTAAAAATTCTGAAAAATAGTTTTGAGCTTTAAAATATTATTCTAAATTATTTTCAAGGCTCAATAATTATTCTAAAATTGTTTCGGAGCCAGAATTGGCCAATCGAACCCTGTTTATTAACCCGAAATTGATCCAACGACCCGTTTTAATTCCGAAAAATGTTTTAAAAATTATTTTAAAATACCAGAAAGCCTATTTATGACCGAGACCTCTTTATAAATGATATGTCTTTGATTACATGATGTATTATGTGTTATACGTGACTGGGTGTTTGACTATCAGTCTATATACTCGACATTTACTTGGTTATTGCATAGATTTCAATCCGTTAATCGGATTTGGGTAAAACGAAGGGTAGATAGAAGTGTGCGTTGAATAGAATCTTGTGAGTCGATAATTGATAGATGCTTATGATATGTGAGCAGAAGAGGCAAGGCGTAGGAAAGGGAAACAGATAGTTGAGGATTAAGACGATTGTGATTGGAAGCGCGTACAGAGTAGTAAGCTAATTCCAGGCAAGTGTTCTGAACTTTCTCGAGATATTGAAATTCTTGATAGTCTTGTTGACATTGCAAGTGTTCTGAACTTTCTCGAGATATTGAAATTCTTGATAGTCTTGTTGACATTGCAAGTGTTCTGAACTTTCTCGAGATATTGAAATTCTTGATAGTCTTGTTGACATTGCAAGTGTTCTGAACTTTCTCGAGATATTGAAATTCTTGATAGTCTTGTTGACATTGCAAGTGCTTTGAAGCACGGAAATCGAAACCCTGATTTTAGTTATTGTTTTTGAGCCATGAACCATATTCTTTCTAAACCATTGATTATTGTAAACCCAAACTCGAACCTCAAGTATACGATACTATTTCATAAATACATACAAACAAAAATCCCAAACACTGAACTGAATTACTTGTACATTCAACCATTGTATCCTATGCTTTGAGAGCCCAAATCTTTGAAACCCTGAAATATTGATTCTTTTGTTATCCAATTCTTTCATTAACCAACATTTAAGCTTTTAAACTACTTTATTGATCCTTACAAAGATTGAAACCCTTTCATTATTAAACACTCATTGTTGTTAATGATTCTGGTTATTGTTTATTATTGCATATTCTGTTATTATGTTAGAATTGGACTGTTTTTATAAAATTGTGGACCAGATTCGTGGTCAGACCATATAATGGTCTAGTTAGGCCAATGTGTGCCTTGGATCCAGTAGTTAGAGCAATGCTGTGTGCCTTGCTCGGGGTTAGTGCGTGACTGATCAGCAGCCTAACCTTGGTTTTTAAATTAAAAGTATATTATCCAATTCTAAATCATAATCCAATGTTCACTTAATATCATAATCATAGTCACCTGATGATCATTATTCTCAGTTTTGTTATTGTGACTTGCTGAGCTAGTTAGCTCATTTGTGCGATGTTGTTTATATTCTTTCCAGTTAAAAAGGAACCAGTTGGTAGCAAGGATCCCCAGTCCAGCGCGAGAGCTAGGGGTTCAGGTTGAGGAAGTTGAGCTAGTAGACTTCTTTTGGGATAATTTAAGTTTGTAAAAGTTTGTAATAATGTTTGATACTCAGTGTGAGTTTGAAATAGTTGGGATTTGAACGGTTTGTAATATATTAGTGTGTTGGCTTGTGTGCATACTTTAACCTGTCGCGGTCCGTGGTGGTTGATAAGTAGGGTCACTGCATATATTATTATTATCTTTATTAATGTTATAAGCATGTTATACTTAAGGTGTGTGTGTGGACCCCAAACTTCTGACCCGGGTTTGGATGGCGCCACAGGTTGGTATCAGAGCTACAGGTTATAAGTCACTGACACAAGCCTAGGTTAACGGGAATGGGTAGAGGGTTAAGATTAGAAGTAAGGCATAGGATGAGAGAACGTTGAGAGGTTGAGTGCTTCGGTATATCAGGTATTAGTATAGTTTGCGTTATGGAACGAGATTCTTATATTGCGATATGATTTCAGATAGCAGAGATGGCCGACTCTTTTATTCCTGTATCAGCTGATCATTCAGAGCCTTCAGTTGGAGTGCCGTTTTCGGATCCACGTCCTGTTGTTTCATTAGCATTGGCTATTCTACCTCCACCGGTGTTGCAGCCCGTACCACTGCAGGCTATTCTACCTCCAGGCATGAGGCCACCTGTTAGAGGACCCCACTTGCGGATTCAGGCTTTACTAGTCATTCAGTCACGGGAGTACCTTTCCAGTTCTCTTCCTATCCTGTCCCATATCATTAGTTTGAGGCTTGCCTTATGGAGCAGCGATTCCTACAGGGTCAGATCCAGGAGTTATTGCATATCATGCGTACCAGAGAGATAGGGAGTGGTGAGAGGCGACTTAGAGAGAGGCTCCAGGCGTTTCGTAGAACAGCCGCTGTGAGGATTGCTGAGGCTACACATGAGGACATCACCCCTGATTTCCTAGTCGAGTGGGCTAAGTGGGTTCTAGAGGAGCTTGAGGAGATAGGAGGTCCAGATTTGCCATGAGTCAGAGATTCAGAGATGGAGATGCTGAGAAGTGTTGTTATGGTTATGTAGTATGTACAATAGTGTGTAGTGTGTATCAGTAGACTTTTGAGTTGTATTTATAGACTAGCTATGATGACTAGTGAGTAGGTTGTTGTACCCTTTTTGCTTTTACTTTCGAAGCGTCTTTACGCTTGTACTACCCTAAAACTTTTGATCTATATATATCAGTACCTTTTTCCTTTCCAGCACTGTCATTTATTTTATTGCACCAGTTATACCCTATGATACCATGTACCCTGTTTTCCATAACTGTTTATATTCTGTAAAGAAGCATGCAATTTACTTAGTTACAACTATTTTCAAAAAGAGATATTCCTGTTTTACAAAACTCTTCTTTTATGCAAATATTTGATTTAAAAGCTAAATAAATTGATTGATTCTTTACAGAAAATGCCTCCTAAAAGAAATACCCGCACCAACACCAGAAATGAAGAAACCAACAACAACAACAATCAAGATGATACAAACCCGAATGTGAACCCAGGACCTATGGACCCAGCAGTAGCCCAGATTCTTCAAATCTTGGCCCAACAAACAGTTCACCTAGCACAACAACAACAAAGACAGACCAATCCCCAGGTAACCTTCAAAACTTTTCAGGCAATAAACCCACCAGAATTCAAGGGTTCCTTAGAGCCAATTGAAGCAAATGTTTGGTTAAAGGAAATAGAGAAGGCATTTGCCTTAGTGAAAGTGAAGGAGGAACAGAAGGTTGAGTTTGCAAGTTATTATCTGAAGAATGAAGCCACCTATTGGTGGGAGATGGTGAAGACATTGGAAGGTACAGATGTTATTACTTGGGAAAGGTTCAAGGAATTGTTTCTAGAAAAGTATTTTCCTCAGTTTGTTCAGGATCAAATGGAGCTGAAGTTTTTAGAGTTAAAGCAAGGGATTATGTCGGTAACAGATTATGAGGGGAAGTTTGAGGAATTGTCAAGGTATGTGCCGTCGTATGTTGATACTGATAGAAAGAAAGCTAAGAGATTCCAGCAAGGCTTGAAGCCATGGATCAGGGGGAAAGTAGCTATTTTTGAATTGGATACCTATGCCGGGGTTGTACAGAAAGCTATGATCGCAGAGACAGAGAGTGAGATGTTCCAGAAAGATAAGGAAAGCAAGAAAAGGAAAGTTGAGGGAAGTGAGGGTCAGTCACAAACAGGGAAGTTTCCAAACTTCAAGAAGGGCAAATTCCAGCCAGGAAGAAATTTTAATTTCAGAAGACAAATGCAGGAGACGGAGGACAAGGCAATCGTCCAGCTAATGTAAATCAGCCGAATCAGTTGAGATTAACTTTTCCAGATTGTCAAGTTTGTGGAAAGAAGCATGGAGGAGTTTGTAACAAGTTGAATGTGGTATGTTTTAAATGCAACCAGAAAGGGCACTATTCAAGGGAGTGCCGAAATCAGCCAGCAAATAAGGATCAGCCTATCCGGAATCCAGCAGTGAAGGTTCCAGCCATTGGATTTACATGTTTTAAATGTGGGAAGCCAGGACATATGGCCAGGGATTGCAAGACACCAGCCCCAGTCAGTAATGCATTGAGGATTATGGGATCTACCCCAACCGTGAATGAAACTCCAAGGGCTAGAGTTTTTGACATGTCAGTGAAGGATGCTATCCAGGATACGGATGTTGTGGCAGGTACGCTTAATGTGAATTCTTTATGTGCCAAAGTGTTAATAGATTCGGGAGCAACTCGATCGTTTGTTTCAAAAGACTTTGTTAGTAAATTAAATTGTCCAGTTGAATGCTTAAATGAAATAATGACTGTGGAATTAGCAAATCAAGAACGTGTAACTGTGAACCAAGTTTGTGAAAATTGTGAGGTTGAGATTTCTGGTAGTAAGTTTTGTGTAGATTTGATACCATTTAAGTTAGGAGAATTTGATGTAATATTAGGGATGGATTGGTTATCTAAGCATGATGCTCAGATAGATTGTCGGAATAAGAAAGTAATGGTGAAAACGCCAGATGAAAGCATAGTAACGTTCAAAGGTCAGAAACAAGTAAAGAAGTTTTTAACAATGATTCAAGCCAAGAAGTTATTACGGCAAGGATGTGAGCATTTCGTAGCATATGTAATCGACATGAGTCAGGAGCCAGTAAAACTTGAAGATATTCCAGTAGTGAATGAATTTCCAGACGTATTTCCCGACGAATTACCAGGACTTCCTCCAGATAGAGAAATTGAATTTGCGATCGACTTAGAACCTGGAACAGAACCGGTGTCCAAAGCCCCGTACAGAATGGCGCCTGTTGAGATGAAAGAGCTAGCAAGGCAATTGCAAGAATTGTTAGAGAAAGGAGTAATTAGACCCAGCGTATCCCCGTGGGGAGCCCCGGTATTATTTGTCAAGAAGAAAGATGGAAGCATGAGACTGTGCATTGACTATAGGGAGCTCAATAAGCTGACAATCAAAAACAAGTATCCGTTACCCAGAATCGATGATTTGTTTGACCAATTGAAGGGAGCCAAGTATTTCTCCAAAATTGATTTAAGATCGGGATATCATCAACTAAAGATCAAGCCAGAAGATATACCAAAGACAGCTTTCAGAACAAGGTATGGGCATTATAAATTTCTAGTGATGTCTTTTGGATTGACCAACGCCCCAGCAGCGTTTATGGACCTGATGAATAGAATTTTCAAAGAGTATTTGGATAAGTTTGTTATTGTGTTTATAGACGATATTTTAATCTATTCCAAGACAAAAGAGGATCATGCGGAACATGTGAGAACGGCTTTGGAGATTTTAAGGAAAAAGAAGTTATATGCTAAACTGTCGAAGTGTGAGTTTTGGCTACAGGAAGTTCAGTTCTTAGGACACATAGTCAGTAACGAAGGGATCAAAGTGGACCCGGCAAAGATCGAAGCAATTACGAAGTGGGAGAGACCGAGAACACCCACTGAGGTAAGAAGTTTCCTAGGATTAGCGGGATATTATCGTCGATTTGTTCAGAATTTCTCAAGGATTGCCACATCATTAACAAAGCTTACACGAAAGAATGAAAAGTTTATATGGAACAACAAGTGCGAAGAAAGTTTTCAAGAATTGAAGCAGAGATTAATCACGGCACCTGTTTTGTCACTTCCAGATGATCAAGAGAATTTCGTAATTTATAGCGATGCTTCTCATAAAGGACTAGGATGTGTTCTTATGCAGCACGACAAGGTGATTGCTTATGCGTCAAGACAATTGAAACCACACGAACAGAAATACCCTACTCATGACTTAGAGCTAGCAGCTATAGTTTTTGCTTTGAAAATTGGAGACATTATTTGTATGAAGAAAAGTGTGAGATTTTCACGGATCACAAAAGTTTGAAATATATATTTACCCAGAAGGAACTTAATATGAGGCAAAGAAGATGGTTAGAATTGATCAAGGATTATGATTGCTCGATTAATTATCATCCCGGTAAGGCGAACGTTGTAGCAGATGCGTTAAGTCGGAAGGAAAGGTTAAATGTGTTATCTGTACCTGAAGAAATATATAAAGAATTTCAGAAATTAGAATTGGAGGTTAGAGTTTGCAAGCCTGAGGAAGCAAGAGTGTACAGTATAATTTTCCACCCGGAGTTATTGGAGAAAATAAAGAGATGCCAGAAAGAGGTAATGGATTAAGATATAAATAGTTTGGTAGGTGAGGAATTATGCACGCAACAAGATGATCAAGGTATTCTTAGGTTTTCTTCAAGGGTTTGGATTCCACCAGTGACGGAGTTAAAGAATGAAATTTTACAAGAGGCACATAGTTCAAGATATTCCATCCATCCAGGGAGTACCAAAATGTATAAAGATTTAAAGAAGAATTATTGGTGGCCAAATATGAAGAGGGAAATTGCGGAATGGATTAGCAAATGTTATACCTGTCAGAGAGTTAAAGCAGAGCATCAGAGACCAAGCGGATTGCTATAGCCATTGGAGATTCCAGAATGGAAGTGGGAACATATTACCATGGATTTCATAGTTGGATTACCAAGGACAAGGGCTAATCATGATGCCATTTGGGTTATAGTGGATAGACTTACCAAGTCAGCTCATTTTCTGCCTATAAATGAAAGATTTTCGCTCGACAAGCTAGTCCATATGTACCTAAAAGAAATTGTAGTTCGTCATGGAGTTCCAGTGTCTATCGTATCTGATCGAGATCCAAGGTTTAATTCAAGATTTTGGAAGAGTTTTCAAGAATGTTTGGGAACAAAATTGAATATGAGTACGGCCTATCACCCGCAGACGGACGGCCAAAGTGAAAGAACAATCCAGACAATCGAGGACATGCTACGTGTTTGTGCTATTGATTTCAAAGGAAGTTGGGACGAGCATTTACCCCTGGTAGAATTTGCTTATAATAACAGTTATCACGCCAGCATTGGGATGCCACCTTATAAAGCCCTTTATGGACGCAAATGTAGATCTCCATTGTATTGGGACGAAGTAGGAGAACGCAAAATACTCGGACCTGAATTGGTACAGCAGACAAAGGAAGTTGTTAAACTTATCCAGAAAAGATTAATAGCCGCACAAAATCGTCAGAGGAGGTATGCAGACCAGTCAAGGAAAGACATGGAATTTGAAGAAGGGAGCTTGGTATTATTGAAAGTATCACCGTGGAAAGGACTAACGAGGTTTGGGAAGAAAGGGAAGCTAAGCCCAAGATATGTCGGACCTTTTGAGATCCTAAAGAGCGTTGGCAAAGTCGCTTACGAATTGGCGTTACCTCCGCACATGGAGCACATTCACAATGTTTTTCATGTATCGATGCTCAAGAAATATAATCCAGACTCCAGGCATGTAATAGAATATGAGCCAATAGAGCTTCAGGCAGACTTATCATATGTAGAGAATCCAATAGAGATTTTAGAGGAAAGAGAGAAAATATTAAGAAATAAAGTGATAAAGTTAGTAAGAGTATTGTGGAGAAACCCAAAGGTTGAAGAGTCAACCTGGGAATTAGAAAGTGATATGAGAGAAAAGTACCCTCATTTGTTTTCTTAGGAGATTCTGAGGACATAATCCTTTTAAGGGGGGAAGGATGTAATATCCGGGATATAACGTGTAATTATTTTTACTATTAAATAATTAATATGTGTGTTCAGTATCTATTCTGTGAGTTAATTGTTAAGTGATATATGTACTTGAATATTCAAAAATAATGTTAATTGAATATTTTAATTTTTATATGTCCAAAATAAAATATAGATAATTGTTATATCTTCCTAATTATTTTTATGTTGATTTATAGATTTATAAGAATCATATGAAATTTTTTTAAAATCTTTTTCCGGGTAATTAAAATCTATTTTATAAAACGGGAACCAACCGACGTCAACCGTTGTTACGTTTTTGGAACCCGAAACTCTACCGAGAACTCCTTCCTAACCTAATTGTAATATTCCGAGCATTTTCCATGTTTCGACTTTTTCGATCCGGCGTACGGTTTGTCCTGCGCGGGTCTCGGCACAACATTTTCGATACAATATTTGTTTCGGTAAATTAATAAAACCCGTATTTTCGATAAACGGGAGCTTTTTATTAAACTATCCCAATTATCACTTCGTAGTACGTGTAACTGGGTGCTGAGACCAAGACCGCAGCACAAGTTGTACTGATTTGGATAATTATCCCGAAAACCGATACCGTTTGGATCAGTTTTTATAAATAAACGTACCATTTTATATCTGGAATGATCCAACGAGATACTAATTTTCCGTAATTATAAATAGCCTTTTACCGTATTTTATTTCGTATAAAAATCAATTGCAGACAGATAAATATATAATTTTACAGAGAAAAAAATCATATATTCATAAACCTTTCTGAGAATCAAACCAACTTTTGAAGGTGTTAGTGATCTTTGTTTGAAAAGCTCGAGTACTGGATTTGAAGGTCTTGAGAAGCTCTATCAGAATCTGTAATCCATACACCTGCAGAATCAAAGGTTGAATTTCTAAAAATTTAATTATTTTCGAATTTATTTTATTAAAAATATAAATTTTTGTTTGGATGATTGTTTGTATGATTTGATGATTGCATATTGTAGAGCTTGTTTTCCTGATGATTTTCATATGTCATACGTCTGATTTGGAGTTCAATAACATGTTCAAATTTGAGTTTGATTTTCGAATTTTAAAATTAGGGTTTATAACCCGTATGAATGTTCTTAATTGAAATTTGGGGGTTTCTTATTCTGTGATAGATTGATGTTGTATTATAGTGGGTTGTGTTCTCTGTGAAATTTGCAATCCAGTCGTATAAGTTTCATGAACCAACGAGGTCTGTAGAGAAGGGAGTTGTGTTTTGAAGTTTTCCGATGTTCACCGGAAACTGGGAAATTTCACGGCCAAATTCCGGCCAACTCAGGGATTGTTAGGTTGTTTTGATTGCATGGTTGTGTTCCTGGTATTGTGTAGATGTGATCTGGAGCTTGTGGCAAGGTGAGGAGGCCGGAATCGTGTTCTCCGGCCACCCCTGTATTTTCTGGCGACTGACTGTAAAAATTGCAGTTTGGTCCCTGAACTTTTGAAAACGATGCAGTTTGGTCCCTGTAGTTTCCAGACTTTGCAAAAATAGGATTCCTGTTTTAAAAATGTTTAAAAATCATATTTCCCATTTATTTTTATTATAAAAATTCGTTTTTAATTTCTGAAAATTCTAAAAATTATTATTTTAATTCCGAAAATTATTTTTAATTCACAAATAAATCTGAATTAATTATTTAATTAATTTCAGTTAATTTTTAATTGATTAATTAGTCAATTAATTCGAAAATTAATTGATTAATTGATTTAATTAATTATTAATTGATTTTTAATTAATTATTTAATTAGATTTAATTATTAAAAATGATTTAAAAATTCTGAAAAATAGTTTTGAGCTTTAAAATATTATTCTAAATTATTTTCAAGGCTCAATAATTATTCTAAAATTGTTTCGGAGCCAGAATTGGCCAATCGAACCCTGTTTATTAACCCGAAATTGATCCAACGACCCGTTTTAATTCCGAAAAATGTTTTAAAAATTATTTTAAAATACCAGAAAGCCTATTTATGACCGAGACCTCTTTATAAATGATATGTCTTTGATTACATGATGTATTATGTGTTATACGTGACTGGGTGTTTGACTATCAGTCTATATACTCGACATTTACTTGGTTATTGCATAGATTTCAATCCGTTAATCGGATTTGGGTAAAACGAAGGGTAGATAGAAGTGTGCGTTGAATAGAATCTTGTGAGTCGATAATTGATAGATGCTTATGATATGTGAGCAGAAGAGGCAAGGCGTAGGAAAGGGAAACAGATAGTTGAGGATTAAGACGATTGTGATTGGAAGTGCGTACAGAGTAGTAAGCTAATTCCAGGCAAGTGTTCTGAACTTTCTCGAGATATTGAAATTCTTGATAGTCTTGTTGACATTGCAAGTGTTCTGAACTTTCTCGAGATATTGAAATTCTTGATAGTCTTGTTGACATTGCAAGTGTTCTGAACTTTCTCGAGATATTGAAATTCTTGATAGTCTTGTTGACATTGCAAGTGTTCTGAACTTTCTCGAGATATTGAAATTCTTGATAGTCTTGTTGACATTGCAAGTGCTTTGAAGCACGGAAATCGAAACCCTGATTTTAGTTATTGTTTTTGAGCCATGAACCATATTCTTTCTAAACCATTGATTATTGTAAACCCAAACTCGAACCTCAAGTATACGATACTATTTCATAAATACATACAAACAAAAATCCCAAACACTGAACTGAATTACTTGTACATTCAACCATTGTATCCTATGCTTTGAGAGCCCAAATCTTTGAAACCCTGAAATATTGATTCTTTTGTTATCCAATTCTTTCATTAACCAGCATTTAAGCTTTTAAACTACTTTATTGATCCTTACAAAGATTGAAACCCTTTCATTATTAAACACTCATTGTTGTTAATGATTCTGGTTATTGTTTATTATTGCATATTCTGTTATTATGTTAGAATTGGACTGTTTTTATAAAATTGTGGACCAGATTCGTGGTCAGACCATATAATGGTCAAGTTAGGCCAATGTGTGCCTTGGATCCAGTAGTTAGAGCAATGCTGTGTGCCTTGCTCGGGGTTAGTGCGTGACTGATCAGCAGCCTAACCTTGGTTTTTAAATTAAAAGTATATTATCCAATTCTAAATCATAATCTAATGTTCACTTAATATCATAATCATAGTCACCTGATGATCATTATTCTCAGTTTTGTTATTGTGACTTGCTGAGCTAGTTAGCTCATTTGTGCGATGTTGTTTATATTCTTTCCAGTTAAAAAGGAACCAGTTGGTAGCAAGGATCCCCAGTCCAGCGCGAGAGCTAGGGGTTCAGGTTGAGGAAGTTGAGCTAGTAGACTTCTTTTGGGATAATTGAAGTTTCTAAAAGTTTGTAATAATGTTTGATACTCAGTGTGAGTTTGAAATAGTTGGGATTTGAACGGTTTGTAATATATTAATGTGTTGGCTTGTGTGCATACTTTAACCTGTCGCGGTCCGTGGTGGTTGATAAGTAGGGTCACTGCATATATTATTATTATCTTTATTAATGTTATAAGCAGGTTATACTTAAGGTGTGTGTGTGGACCCCAAACTTCTGACCCGGGTTTGGAGGGCGCCACAACATGCTCGACATCTCCTGATATGAAAATGATGCTTGGAGTACCAGTAGCACCACCATCATCAAAAAGCCCAGTTCTCCAAAATGTCAGCACTTGTTGGCTTGAAATAGTTTGAGGTTGGGTCAAAGCATACCCAATCTCACTATGAGCTAATAAATCTTGCACAAAGTGCAAATCTGATGGAGCTTCAGCCTTGGTTAGGATTGCATCATAATTATTTGGGACAAACTTGGCTCCATCAACAATTAAATCCTTGGGCGCCATCAGAAATAAGTGAGAAGTTAGAGTGCCTGTAAGGTGTTTAGGAAAATATCTGTAAAGAAAACCGTTAAAAAATGTGAGAGAGTAAGAAAATAGAGAGAGTAGAATAAAAATGAAAATAAAAGATTTGAAAATCTTTTATCTCTTTTACTTAGACACCCCACGTGACAGCAGTTAATAAGAAGTGGAACGGACCTTTACACCTGTCAGGCATGCAGCAGTTAAGGCAAAAGTTAATGGGCACGGTAAATAAATAATAATTACATTGCACGTTCAGTTTTTAAAAAAAACTGTTCCCACTAAACAAATGATGATTACTGCTTTATCTCACATAAACCAATATTTTGTAAAAATATGACCGTTCAAGTAATGACCAAAAATAAACCAAGTAAATAAATACTGCCACGTCAGCATCAGAACTTGATTCTTATCAGGATTTAAAAGTCATCAGAATATGGCTCCTTTACTCGAAAAGTGAATGTTTATTCCTGTTATTCCTCACACAAATACTGATATGGGTACATCAGAACTTCCATCAGAACTTGTCCTCAGAATTTATGCAACTGACACTTAAACTGTTCATCCAAAATAACATTTATCACCACAGTAATTTTCATCATTCATATGGAGTGTATGTGTGCACATTAAGCTAAATATCAGACAAAGAGTAAAGTCCGATTCACTTCAGTACATCTTAGAAATAAGGCATAACTAAGAACTTTGCTTAAAATCTGTCATTATTCTGAAGTCTACTATAGAATGAGTTCATGCATGAGTCCACCTCAACTGTTTTGTGCTCATTTTATGCATCTTTTAAAATTCCTTTTTTTTACAGTGGCTTCTCAGTGTAAATTAGTCACAACTGCTTATCAAAATTTATGCTATTATCAGAGTATTTCTCCAGTAATCAGAGAATGTGAAAAGTCACCAAGAAAATTTTGTTTTGCTTTTCTAATGCATATTACTTAATACTAGAAATGCACTTGAGTCTTCCCTTCCACATATATTTTTCTCTAGATCTCAAAGGAGTACCTGATATTTATTACTTTTCTTTTCTTTTTCTTTTGATAAGTGAGGCTTATCAGCACTTAGTACATCCATCAGATTTACTAACATCAAAACTTAACAGATAAGAAACACTATTCTAGTTTTTGACTTAGTAATAAGATACACAAAGTAAACTTTAACCAAGCTCAATATCAGAATTTTCTTGTGTTAAAAGATTTCCACATAAACAATTACTTCAAACATGGGATTATTAGTATATTAAAGACTACTAGGTCAGCATCTAGCACAAATATCCTCATTGGATTGAATAGTCACAGAAACATTCATATCACTATCAGAGTTTAGAAATTTACATCAGACAACAATCAGCACTTAGAAAATTTCAATTTAAGCACAGAATACACAAAGATAGTAATTTTTGTAAATACTGATCATAAAGTCTGATATATCAGAACATAAACTAAGCAGATGAGAAAGAACCTGAAACCATTCCAAGTTCATTTACCAATCTTGTAAAAGTAGCTTCACATAGTGGTTTTGTGAAGATATCCTGCTAGTTGTTGATCTGTTGGAACAAAATGCAATTCCACTGTACCTTCATCCATATGTTCCCTTATGAAGTGGTACCTAATGATGATGTGCTTTGTCATTGAGTGTTGAACTGGATTACCTATCATAGAAATAGCACTTTGATTATCACAGTAAATAGGGATTTTAGAATATGTTAACCCATAATCCAGTAACTGATTCTTCATCCAAAGAATCTGTGCACAACAGCTTTCTGCAGCAATGTATTCTGCTTCTGCAGTTGATGTGGAAATTGACTTTTGTTTCTTGCTAAACCAAGAAACTAATCTGCCTCCAAGAAATTGGCAGCTCCCACTTGTGCTTTTCCTGTCAATTTTGCATCCTACAAAATCTGCATCTGAGTAACCTATTAGCTTAAAGTCTGATTCTCTAGGATACCACAATCCTAGATCAGCTATACCCTTAAGGTACTTGAAAATTCTTTTCACAGCTGTTAAGTGAGGTTCTCTTTGATCTGCTTGAAATCTTGCACAAAGAAAGGTATCATACATGATATCAGGTCTACTTGCAGTTAGATAGAGTAGTGAGCCAATCATACCTCTGTAATCAGTAATATCTACTGATATACCAGTATCCTTATCCAATTTTGTTGCAGTGGCCATAGGAGTGGATGCACTTAAACAATCTTGCATTCCAAAATTCTTCAACAAATTTCTGGTGTACTTAGATTGACAAATAAAAGTTCCTTCGTCATTCTACTTGACTTGAAGGCCCAGAAAATAGCTAAGTTCTCCCATCATACTCATTTGATATCATGACTGCATTAGCTTGGCAAACCTTTTACAAAGTCTGTCATTTATAGAACCAATAATGATATCATCAACATATATCTTCACCAAAAGTAAGTCCTTTCCATGGTTGAGATAAAACAATGTTTTGTCAATAGTCCCTCTGTTAAATCCACTTTTTCCAGAAGAAACTGAACTAATGTCTCATACCATGCTATTGGAGCTTGCTTAAGGCCATAAAGTGCTTTATCAAGTCTGTAGACATGATTAGGAAATTTTGAATCGACAAAACCTGGAGGTTGTTCAACATATACTTCTTCTTTCATTTCTCCATTAAGAAAAGCACTTTTTACATCCATTTGAAAAATTGTAAACTTTTTGTGAGCAACATTGGCCAAAAATATCCTTATGGCTTCCAATCTAGCAACTAGTGCAAATGTTTCATCATAATCAATTCCCTCCTGTTGAGAATATCCTTTTGCAACCAGCCTTGCTTTATTCCTTGTAATTATGCCATCACTATCAGTTTTGTTTCTGAACACCCACTTTGTACCAACAATAGATCTGTTCTTTGGTCTTGGCACTAGGGTCCAGACTTTATTTCTTTCAAATTCATTTAGCTCTTCCTGCATTACTTGCACTCAATCAGCATCTTGAAGTGCTTTTTCCACTTTCTTTGGTTCAGTCTGAGAAAGAAAAGAGTGATAGAGACATTCATTTGATGTTACTGTTCTAGTTCTTATACCTGCTTCAGGATCTTCAATAATCAAGTCAGGTGTATGTGCTTTAGTCCACTTCCTTGCAGATGGAAGGTTATTTCTAGAACTGGATGCTCCCCCCTGATCCATGCTGTCTCCATCAACATTTTCTGATGCTCCCCCTGAAATTATGCTCTCTGAGTTGGATCCTTCAGAATTTGAATTTCCAGAAATATCAGAATATGAGTTTCCAGAATTATCAGAACTTGGCCCATTAGAACTTGAGGAGCCTATTGTAGGTTCTGATGCTTCTTGAGATATGGTTGTATCTTCAGTATGCTCCCCCTGTACAGGTGCATCTTCCTTTGGCATAGTCACCACAGTTTCAATAACATCAGAGTTTAACCCATCCGAGTTTGCAGTATCATGATTTAGACTGTCAGGATTTACAGAATCAGAATTTAAAACTTCATTCTCAAATCTCAGCTGATCATGATCATTGAAATCTTCAAGTCCAGTAATCTTTTTATCATCAAAAGAGATATTGATAGATTCCATGACAACCCTTGTTCTTAAATTGTAGACTCTGAAGGCTTTTGTGAAAGTGGATATCCAACAAAAATTCCTTCATCAGCTTTTAGATCAAATTTGGATAGCTGTTCAGGATGAGTCTTAAGAACAAAACACTTGCATCCAAATACATGAAAATACTTTAGATTTGGCTTCTTTTTCTTCACCATCTCACATGGTGTCTTTCCATGCTTGTTGATAAGTGTTGCATTCTGAGTAAAATAAGCAGTCTGCACAGCTTCAGCCCAAAAATAGGTTGGTAATTTTGCCTCATCAAGCATAGTTCGTGTAGCTTCAATAAGAGTTCTATTCTTTCTTTAAACAACTCCATTTTGCTGTGGAGTTCCAGGAGCAGAGAATTCCTGCTTGATTCCTTGGTCTTTGCAGAACTCTTCCATAATTAAATTCTTGAACTCAGTGCCATTATCACTTCTTATGATTTTCATAGAGTCTTTAACCACTTTGTCTAGTTGTTTGACATGATCAATCAAGATAGATGCAATTTCACTTTTTGTGTGCAAGAAATATACCCATGTGTATCTGGTGAACTCATCCACTATGACCATAGCATATTTCTTCTTTACAATAGACATGACATTCACTGGACCAAATAGATCAATATGAAGTAGGTGATAAGGCTCAAGAATTGAAGATTCAGTCTTGTTCTTGAATGAAGAGTTTTTTTGTTTTGCCTTTTGACAGTAATCACAAAGGCCATCAGGAGCAAATACTGATTTTGGCAGTCCTCTCACAAGATCTTTCTTGACTAGTTCATTTATGTTGTTGAAATTTAAATGAGAGAGTTTCTTGTTCCAATTATAGCTTTCTTCAATTGATGCTCTACTTAACAGACAGATTGCAGAACCATCGGTACTTGTTGAAAGCTTGTCTTCATAAATGTTACCATGCCTATATCCTTTTAGAACAACTTTGACTGTAGATTTGCTTACAACTTCACAGTGTTCTTCAAAGAAATCCACATGATAACCTCTGTCACAGATTTGACTAACACTCAGCAAATTGTGTTTAAGTCCTGAGATTAGAGCTACTTTTTCAATGATGACATTCCCAAGATTGATATTGCCATATCCCAGAGTTTTTCCCATATTTCCATCTCCATAAGAAACACCTGGGCCAACTTTCTCCACAAAGTCTGATAGCAGGGCTTTATTTCCAGTCATATGTCCTGAACATCCACTGTCCAGAACTAGGATATTTTTCCTGTTTCCCTGCAATCACAAAGACCACTAATGATTAGTTTTAAGGACCCAAACTTGCTTGGATCCTTTGGCCTTATTAAGTTTGTTAACATTTACAGCGGATTTAGCATCAGAACTTACGTTAACAGTTTTTTTTATCAGAATTTACAATATCAGACTTTGCATCAGAACTTACACTAGAAGGAATAATGCTAACATTCTTTAAAGAAGGTTTTATTTGATAATAATCATAGTACAAACTATGATATTCCTTACAAGTATAAATGGAATGCCATAAACTACCACAATGAAAACAAGGATTTTGTGGCCTATATCTAACAGAGTGACTCTTAAATCCTGATTTTGAAGGTAAGGAGTTTATGTTCTTATTTTTCCTACAAAAAAAAGCCACATGGTTAGAATTTCCACAGTTATAACATTTCTTTCTAGGAGCAATAGGAACAGGCTTATAATCATTGCTTTTATTCACACCTACCTTTCCATTCCTATTTTTCCTAGGTGGCTTTACCTTGTTTACATTCTTAACATCTTTCAGCTTATGCTTAAGCTGCTTCTTTGTCATTAAGCCTATGTTAACTTCAGTTGGCTTATCCTGTTTTGGTTTGTCAGAAGTTAATTTCTCTTTAACTTCTGATTTATCAACATCAGACTTTACAGCTACAAACTTTGTAGGATTTACCTTTGGCTTTTGTTTAACAACTATAGGCTCAATTTCTACAGTTCTTTTTATCATTCTTATATTCTTCATAACCTAAGCCCTCTTTCCAGTTTCCACTACTTAACAAATTCTGAGTTGTTCTGCCAGAGTTAGTCCAAGTCCTGATAATCTCTCTATCCTTTTCTAACTCAGTTTTTAGAGATTCATTCATTTTAAGCACTTTATCTCTAACATAGAAAGCATCATCTCTATCTTTCTGAGTTTGATGGAACATAACTAACTCTTTTTCTAAATAATCATTCCTCTTTTTATAAGCAAGATTTTCAAAAGTTAATCTTTCACATGTTAAAGTTTGATCTCTATAACTAATGAACATGGTTTTAAGATATCTTTTCAACTCAGTAATATCATCAATATGAAAAGCATAAGTTGTTTGAGGTACATTTAACTCAGCAGCTTCAGAGCTGCTATCAGCATTTCCCATCAAGGCATAGTTCACCTCACTTTTAGAATCTGAAGTGTCTGTCCAGCTTTTCTTCTTTATGACAAGAGCCTTGCCTTTGTCACTCTTCACTCTCTTGCAATCAGGAGATATGTGGCCTTTCTCACCACAGTTGTAGCATTTGACATTTGAGTAATCTCCTCTGTCAGACTATCCTCCTTTGCCTTCAGATTTTTTGAAACCTTTCTTATCAGAACTTGCACCTTTCCTGGAAAACTTCTTTCCCCTTCTGAATTTCCTATATGCAATCTTTGTGATTCCTTTCACCATAAGAGCACACAGCTTCATCATCTCTTCATCAGGGTCCATCTCCGATAGACTTTCATTTTCTGAATCCTCATCACTATCAGGACTTGATGACTCAGTATCAGACTTTGTGATGAGAGCCTTTCCTTTACCTTTCTTTGAGACAGCCACTTTAGGGGATTCCTCCTCAGCCTTAAGAGCATCTGTTCTTAATTTTCTCCCATGCCTCTTGCTTCTTTGATCCATCTCAAGTTCATGAGTCTTGAACATACCATAAATTTCATCAAGAGTAGTTTCATCAAGAGCATAGTTGTCTCTTATAGTTGTGGCCTTCAAATCCCAACTTTTAGGAAGAGCTCAAAGGAATTTGAGATTAGTATCTTCAAGATCATCCACCAGTGACAGATCATTCAAGAGTTTGATAAATCTATCATATAAATCAGTCAATGACTCATCAGGTTTTGAGTCAAAGTGCTCATACTCTTGAGTGAGTATAGTCCTCCTGTTCTTCTTAATTGAATCAGTTCCTTGGCATCTTGTCTCCAAGGCATCCCATATCTCCTCTGTCGTCTTGCAGTTAATTACCCTGTTTGACATGACATTATCAATGGCACTGTGCAACAAATGTCTTACCTTTGCATCCTTTGCAATAGATGAGATATCTTCAGCTGTATATTCACTTTTCTCCTTTGGTACAGTCTGTGCTGGATGATCTGCAACTATAACAGAGAGCTTGGTTGGTTTATCTGGTCATTCAGTAATTTTGTCAAGATATTCTGGATCTGTAGCTTCGAGAAACATAGACATCCTCACCTTCCATATGGGATACTCAGAAGGTTTCAGTATGGGAACCCTAATAGTCTCATATCATTTATGGATTTGAGTCTTTGGAGTTTCTTCAGTTTTGGTGGGCTTGGTTGGAGTTTGTACTTCTTCAGACATGATTGTTTTTGGATCTTTACTGTATGTATGTTAACAGATTGCTCTGATACCACTTGTTAGGTCACACACACACACTGTAGAAGGGGGTTGAACACAGTGTTTACTACAATCAAATCGAATATAAGAACTCAAGTAACTGGAAACATATTTTATTCAACACAATAAACTCTGTTACAAAGAACTGTCCTCTCTCAGTGATGAACAAATTATCACGAGAGCTTCTAGGGTTACAATAATTAATAAACTCAATTATGAGAACACATATAGTGTAAACCCTATGTCTGTGTTTATATACTACACAGTTACAAGATAATCTTCTAATTGATATCGAATACAATTCTGCTTCCTAATATATATCAATCAGTTATCTTTTCTTCCAAGTATTCTATTCCTTATAGAATTCTTCTCCATGCATATCTCTTCTTATATTTGTCTTGATCTTCTTTCCTTTCGATCAGCCGTCTTCCTTATCTGAACGTCTCCTTAAGTCCTGATATTATCTCCTGATAAATATCTCCTGATAACTTAAGTTCTGACAACTTAAGTTCTGATATCTTAAGTCCTGACTTCAGTATAAGTACTGATTTCCAGTTAAGTACTGATTTGTCCTGTTAAGTAAGATCTGAAAACTAAACACAAATCATATTAGACATGACATCACAAATATATCTAACAGTATCTTTGCATTACATGCATTAGTTGGATGAATAAATGAGCTTTTCAAGGAAATATTCTGAAAATAGGTCATATTATGAAGTCAAGACCATTCTCATGTTGAAGAGCATCTCAATAGCTTCACGTGGACGATTGGATCGCCAAATTCTGACAGACGGAACTCAAGATACAGCAGAAGCAAGAAACTGAAGAAAAATCCAGAGGTACGGTGTGCCCACGCGGAAGGCGGGGCGGCCGCACCAGAGAGACAAAAATCGCGCGTGCCCGCTCAGAGGTTGGGGCGGCCTCGCCAGGTCCTTTTGACAGAATCCTGATTTGACTTGCATTCAAAGATTTTAAGGGTCCAGGTCGTCCAGAAGCAATATAAACCAATAAAAAGACGTTTTTAACAACAAAGGAGCCAATGGAGAGCAATACGAAGACCTAGAGAGCACAAGACGGCTACGGAGAAGAAGACTTTTGTATTTTTCAATATAGTTGATACTTCGGATGCTTGTTTTCGATTTGTCTTTGAACCCTAGTACTCTTATATTGTTCATTATCATATTTTCATTGGAACCCATGGTGACGATGAGTTCGACTATGAACTAATCGTTGTCATGGGGTTCTAATGGATTTATCTATGGATTTCAATAGTTAATTGTTCTAGACCTTTGTGTGTGGTGATTTATGATTTCCTAGTTTGGTTGTGCTTATTCACCTTTGATGCGTAGCTAACATCTAAGATTGTTTGTTAATCTCTATTGAAGCGAAAGTGAATATAGCGGTTTAGAACTTTCCATGCTAGCATAGGTTTATGTATGAGTTGACATGTATAATTCATGGGTAATTTTAACCATCTTATTCACCCTATATAATCAAGATAGATAACTTATTCTTAAACCGTTATGTTCTCAATCTTTATAGACATATAGGGACTAAGCATAATTGGTGTATATTCAACTTCTATCTTAATTGTGGATGTTTGATATTAGGGTATATGTAAAACGAAAGTTAGCGTATACGAGTTTTGTGTTATCTGATTAGTTGTCATCACCATCACATGCTAAGGTTAAAGACATAACTTTGAATGAAGTATTTAATGAAGTTAGAATCCCATGTTTATTCTTATATAAGTAATTCAATCTTAATTCTCTTAGTTAATGCTATTTGGTATAATCTCTTATTTAAATCAAAACTCAATTTGTTACTTGTCTTAGCATTGAACGATAACCATACATTGTTGCATAGGTGCATAATCTGAACTTAACCTAAACCGATTCTCTGTGGGAACGAACTTGACTTATATCTTATACTACTTGTGATCACGTGTGCTTGCGTGTATTTTTGCGTGTGTTTTAGTGCAAAATTCTGCATTTTAACAGCCAAGGTCCTTCGATCGGTTGTTAGACACAGCCAAATTTATCAGTTACATTGAACTGCGTAGTGAGCTTGCTCATATGTTGACCTTGAAGGCCAATTAGGGGATCATTTGAGATCAGGCTGGCAGCTTGTATTCGTTGACCCGGAGAATCATGTTCTCCTTAGTGATGACCCATGGACATAAGTTCTTGTCTCTAACCTGATCTATGTGTCCAAGCTTAAAATTTTTAAATGCCTAAACTGACCTCTTCTTGTCGCATTTTTACAATGCCTTCGTTATGAAATTGGGCAAGTTTGATATAAGTTTATATTGCTGCCTATCTAACTAGTTCAATTATTCTTTATCTATTGTTGTCTTTTCACTTAATACAAGGTTTTTTGCTTGAGTATAGATTGTTGAATCCCAAGATTGGCTTGAGATCACGAAGTATGCTGCATTGGTTTGTGCCCAAGCCTATAGATAGGAGCTCATCCAGGATTTGTCTAAAATATGGAAGAATCCAAACATGGGAGGGACTGAAGTACACAGTGGCACAATAAGGCAGTTACACATTAATATATCTGATAGAAAGAAGAGTTCTGTTATTCTTGCTTTAGAATAGTAAAGATATAAATTACTTTGGTTGTTATCTTTTATAATAGATATCGGAATGGTATTGTTGTATCTTTGAAAATTATATGTTTTTGGTTTTTTGTCATTGTAAGACTTAATCGTTTTGATTTGGTAATGATAACCGAAGTTTTCCAACTAAAAAATATATTAATTTTACATTATAACATTTGTCGTAAAATAAAGAACCGATGTTTATAAATCTATAACACATTATTTAACTATACAAACCGATGTTATTAATTATTATAGACATCTGTTAGGTAACTATATAAATCAGTAAGGAACCCATGTTAAAGGTTCAGTTCACATCGATTTGCAGAAAGCCAATGATGTTATTAACTATAATAGACATCAGTTTGGTGCCTATAGAAATCAGTTCCCACTGTCGAACCGATGTTAAAAGTTAAATTTATATCGGTTTTGTTTGAAAACCGTTGTTATCGGTATTAATAAGATCAGTTTATTGGGTAAAGGGAAATATTTTGCTTATCTGACATATTTTTAAATTGATAAAAATATCATATTATAATAATATATAAATAAAAAATGTGCATTAGAAATTTAACATCAAGATATAGACGGTTTCACACAAAAAACCGATGTTATATGTCTTCTTTCACATTAGTTTAAAACCAATATTAAATGGGGGTCTTTAACATCACCCACGCAGATATCGGTTTTTGTTTTCCATAGACATCAGTAAAATGATGTCTATTGACATTTTTCTTGTAGTGTACTCTGGCACGATAATGAAAAAACTTATTCAGCCGCGAAAATGCATTGTCTCATAGAAAGATACTAAATTTATATGTTGATATCAAGATGATCATTGTTTTCAACCAATAATTTATCAGTTTGTTATTTTGAAAAATTTCTTTCTACATTTTCAAAATATTGCCTTTTGTGCTTTATAATATCCGGATTTATGGCAGTTAGAAAATCCCACTAATTTATGAAGCTAACTTCTACAATAAATAACACCTATGGTTGACACCCATTGAGAAGTGATTAAAAGCCCTATAAAACATGCACGACCTACTAAATTGGTACCACTTTTGTAATTATTGTTTTTAGTTATAAACTTTTTCTAGAGTAAAAAATTAGTCCAGTATAGAAAATGAGGTAGAATAGCACATATTTATAATTAGCTCCAAAAGAGAACCTGTAGAAGTACTCAGTAATTGCACTACTGGCTATTAACATAATTATTATGCTAAAAAATTTAAAAGTTCAAAAAATGCATGCATACAACTTAAATGTTAGTCTTAGGATTGACCATCAGAGAAACCTAATCAAAGCTCTGCAAATGTACCCTATAAATGAATTAACATCCCAAGTAGTTATTGTGATGTGAATTATTTAGTAAATGTTGTTGTAAGGAATAACATGCTCTTGTAAATTATGGAAGTGCTTTATGAGTTATTTATATACGATTGCTATACGTCTGTGTTTTGAGCACCGTTGTCTTAGAAAACTTGCTAAACGATAGTAAGACTAGTAGGGGATTCTAATATGAGAATGTCCAACGGCTATATATGCATAATTTTACACCTGGAAAGCAAAGAGAGAGGTCAAGATAAACCCATATATAGGCGATAGATACATTGTGGGTTGATTAGGACCAGCAGAAGGAAAGCTTTTTGTCAAGGAAACCAGAGGGTACACTGAGTACTTATCAACCTCGTTGAGACCTAGTGATCAGCTCACTCTATGAGATAAGCGAACAATGTAATTTTGCCTTACTTGCTATAAAGAAACCTACAAATATGAAAATTAAGTTCTTAATAAATAACCGAGCAAAGCTTGTATCTGGATATAAACCTAGTATCTGCTTTTCTTTGATAATTTAGTATCTATTCTTTGCTCAAAGTAGAACATCGAGTAGTAGGAAACAAGGGTGTGTCATATCATAGCGAGTGCGCTCTGCTCAATAATTGTGTCAATTGGTGCATATTTACATGCTTGCATTTCATATTTGCATGACTGAGTTTTGTAAACTAGATATTATAATGCACATTCAGATACCTATATGCTTGTTAGTTATTAGCCAATAAACTAGTTGTTGAAATATAATATTTGGATCCCTTTTCATGTGTGTTTACAAGTCTATTTATACTATCTAAGTGGGTCTTTTAAGTGTGCTTTCTAGTATGTGGGAGCTGATGACTTGTCCGACCCCACGCCTATAGCTGTTCTTTTGAAAGATAAGGATAAGAAGTGTCATCGTGAAGGGCATTTGTCCTGTGGTCACCTTTCTAAGAAGTTAAAGGATTCAGTGATTTTTAAGGCATTTGTTGTGGCATCCGTTGGTCAAGATGGTCCGAGTTCCATGGCTCGTGATGTCTCTTCAGCCGGTGGTTCTGTGGATTCTCTTAAGACTGGGTTGCACAGGTGCAAGGCGTATGCTGAAAAGGTACTTTTAATATTCTTGCTTATTTTGTTTGCAGTGTATCTCTTTTTTTTATTTCTTCTTCCCTTTTTCTTTTACATGTATCTCCCGCTTTCGTCTGTTAGGTAGCTATAGACTTTGGTAAATTGTTATCTTTGGGGGAGGTCGCTGATGCAGCTGAAGTGACCAAGCTTCGTGAGGAGATTCAGTCTTTGAGAGCTGAGAATCTGGATCTTGAAAAGAAATCTGACGCTTTGACTAAAGATAACAATGCTTCTGCTGATAGGGTGTATTCTCTTTTGACTGAGAAGTTTGAGTTGAAAGTGAATGTGGTTCGTTGAACGTGAAGGTAGTTGATCTCGAAAATGAGGTTCTTTGACTTGAGGCTGCTCTTAGTGCTTCTAAGGATGGGCTCATTGAGAAGGAAAACTAGCGGGCTGCTGATAAATCTAAGCTGATCATCAAGTTAGATGGTATGGCGGCCCAACTAGCACGTTGTAAGACTGAGGCCCTTGGTTCATTCGAAGAGGGTTATGGTGAGTGTGTGAAGCGTCTCGCCGAGGCAGGGCTTGAAGTTAGTGGTCACAACTTTCAGTGTTAACTTGCAGATCTTAAGGGGAAATCTGAGGATGGCAGAGCTGGGTCATCTACTCTCCCCGATGGAGCTTAATTTATTATCTTTTACCTGGGGTATGCCCCGAAAGGTTTATATAATTTGACTTAAGTTATTTTCCTTTATTTTATTCTGGTGTTAAACTCTTTGAACCATGTGGGGCTTTTTTGCCGTTGAACTCGTAATAGACCATTTGCTACCTTTTGTCTTCTTTTTGAGAGAAATTGACTTTGTCTTTTGGATATATTTTGTACGTAGTTATGGAGAATTTACTATTCGTCTTATTTCTTTTGGAGTTTTCTTTACCTTGTTGGCGTATTATGGCTTTTGTAATGCATAGCCGCAAGTACCTTCTGTAAATTGCATATTTCTTGTCGAATAGAGATTAAACTTGAATGTAAACTTGAATGGAGATTAAACTTGAATACGTGTGAATGCCAAGGCAAAAATATAAGCACATTTTTTATTGAAAGTCGGAGATTTATAAAAAGTTTAGGAAAATATCATTGAGTACTTTTTGTCTTACATCATAGCTTTTGGCTTTGAGTAGTTGCGAATGCGACTTGATTATGTCATGGAGACCTACCTTAAATAACTTAATAACTTAAACTTGGAAGTTTTCATCAAATTCTTCTTTCCTTAAGAATAAAACTTCTTGAGATGTATGGCGTTCCATGCATTTTCTATTGGAGTTCCATCGAGCTGTGCGAGGCGATATGAACCCGAGTTGGTGATTTTTGTTACCATATACGGGCCTTCCCATGGTGGAGACATCTTGTTCATTTTTGAGGGCATTGAAGTTACGACTTCTCTTAACACTAGGTCATTGACTTTGAAGCCCCTGGGCTTGACTTTTGCATTTTATAGCTCTGCGACCTTTTCTTGGTACTTGGAGATTTTGAACTGTGTGGATTCTCTGATCTCTTCTAGAAGATCGTTGTTCAGGCGTAGACCCTCCTCTGAAGCTTTAGGGTTGAATTTTTCAATGTGTAGAGACTTAGTTCCAATTTCCATTAATACTACTGCCTTAGTCCCATATGCCATTCTGAAGGGTGTTTGACCTGTTGCAGTTTTTGGAGTGATTTGTAGGCTCCACAACACATTTGGAAGCTCATCAACCCAGTTTCTATTGGTGTCCATCAATCTCTTCTTGAGGCCTTGCATAATTGCTTTATTAGTGATTTCAACTTGGCCATTGGCCTGCGGGTATGCTACTGAAGCTTTGAGGACTTTGAGCTCTTTAAAAGAATTCATCCAACTTTCACCTGTAAACTGAGTGCCATTGTCTGTAATGATGATTCTGGGTACTCCAAACCTAAATACTATGTTTTTCATAAAAAATGAATTGCATCTACTTCTCTGATTCGAGCAAGGGGCTTTGCCTCTATCCATTTGGTGAAGTAATCCACTGCCACAATGATGTATTGACACTGTTTGAAGCTCTTTGGAAGTGGTCCCACTAGGTCTATGCCCCACATATAGAATGGGCAAGGCGTGGTGGTTGGATTGAAGGGCACAGAAGGCTTGTGGTTCTTCGAGCTGTAGAGCTGACAGGGCCTGTACTGCCTCGTCTACCTCTCACAGTCTTCACATATAGTGGGCTAAAAAACACCATGTCTTATAATTTTTAAGGCCATGTTCTTCCCCGCGAGGTGATCTCCACATATGCCTGAATTGACTTCCTCCATGACTGTTTGCGATTCACTCCTGCTAACGCATCTGAGCAATGGTTCAACTAAGGCTCGTCTGAAAAGCTTTTTGTCAATGACACAATAGTGTTTGGCCTTTATTTCTATCTTCCTCAACTGTTTCCTGTCACTCTCCATGATATTTCCTTGGATAAATTTGATTATCGGAGTTCTCCAATCTTCTTCATTTGATATACAGTTGACTTCATGGATTTCAATTGACGGGTGTTATAACTCCGTGAAGTAGGTGGGGTCTGTGATCTATTGGATGTCTGATGTAGCCACCTTAGAGAGGGCGTCTGCCCATTGATCCGTTGATCTGCCAACATTGTTGATGGTCTATAGGTGAACATTTATAGGAGTTTTAGGTAATCTGCATGTATACGGCCATTCTATCATTAATTGCTTTGAATTCCCCTAGGACTTGCTTGACTACCAATTGAGAGCCGCTGAATATGTCGATTATAGATGCTACTAGCTTGTGAGCTAACTTGAGACCGGCTATTAGACCCTCATACTCAGCCTCGTTATTGGTGGCAGGGAATTTGAATTTTATAACCTGTTTAACTACGAAGCCTTCAGGGCTAGTGAGAACAAATCCTGCACCTCCTGCTTGTGAGGTTGATGACCCGTCTGTGAAGAGTACCCAAGCTTTACTTTAAGATGTAGTGATCACTTCTCCTGGTTCGAGATTTGAAAAGGTACATTCCGTAATGAAATCGGCTAAGGCCAAAGATCTCATGGCCTTTCTTAGCTGGAATTCAAGGTGGAACTGACTTAGTTCCACCGTCCATGATGCTAATCTACCTATCATATCCGGCTTATGCAAAATTCTTCGTAAGGGTTGGTTTGTCATGACTATTATCAACCATCCTAGGAAGTATTGTCTTAATTTTCTGCTTGCGATTACAAGTGCATATGCGAGTTTCTCGATGTTTGAATAACGAGTTTCGACATCTTTCAGTGTGTGGCTTGCATAGTATACGGGCTTTTGATATGATTTTTCCTCCTTGATGAGTACTGCTGCTACTGTTGAGTCTGCTGCAGATAGGTATAACTTCAAAAGCTCGCATGGTTCAGGTTTTGCCATTATTGGCGGTGAAGTGAGGAACTTTTTTATTTATTATAAGCTTTCTTCACATTCTTTCAGCCACTTGAAGGGATTGCTTTTTAATGTCAGCTTAATAGCTTCGTACATTGGGAGGCACTTCTTTGATGATTGAGGTATAAAACGTCTTAGGGCTGCCATGCAGCATGCGAGGACTTGGAGCTCTTTGAGGCATTTTGGGGCTGTAATATTTTAAATAGCTGATATCTGGTTGGGATCAGCTTCAATCCCTCTTTGAGTTAAGAGGAGTCCTAGGAATCGACCTCCACTTAAAGCAAAAGAGCATTTTGTCGGGTTCAACCTCATGTTGTGATTTCTTACCCTTTCAAATATCTCTCTTAAATCGTTCACATGTGATGAAGTTGTGGGCGACATGGTCACTATGTTATCCACGTAGACCTGGACATTTTTTCCATTCTGAGGTTTAAAAACTACGTCCATTGTCCTTTGAAAGGTGGCACCTGCATTAAGGATTCTGAATGGTACGACTTTGTAAGCAAAGACACCTTTATGAGTGATGAACACAGTGTCGTCCTAGTCTTCCTCTGCCAATTTTATTTGATTATACCCGGAGAAAGCATCCATAAATGACAACATTTCATTGCCTGTCGTTGCATCGATGAGTTGATCAATATTGAGAAGTGGATAAAAGTCTTTTGGGCAAGCTTTGTTAAGATCGGAGTAGTCAATGCACATACGCCACTTGCCATTTCTCTTTTTGACCAAGACCGTGTTCGCGATCCATCTGGGGAACTGCACGGGCTTGATGAATCCCGCTTCAAGCAGCCTCTCTACTTCCTTTTCAATTGCTTCTTATTTTTCTTTTGAGAAGATTCTCCTTTTCTACTTTATAACTTTAACTCTTGATTTGAGGTTTAGATGATATAGAGCTATATCTGCTGATATGCCTGGCATTTCTTTTGGAGCCCAGGCAAAGATGTCTTTGAACTATTTGAAGAGAAGTATCAAAGCTGCCCGAAGTTTTACAAAGGCTCCCGATAGATAATCAACAAGTAATCCGACGGATGACCAACATAGTCCCGACGGATGATCATATTCAAAAAGAGCAGTTGACAGTGATAACACAATCACATGCATCGAGTGTTTGCAAAAAGAATGTGGCAGCCTAATTACAGAATTTAGAGAACAAAGAAGCATTACCATTTCAATGCAATTATGAAAAGATTCAAAGATGCTGGATAGTATAATGAAGTAGCATGAAATTAGACTAGAAATAATTTTTTATTTTACCTGTTTGTCTTTTTATCATGTAACTTGGTGGTATATAAACCAAGTGTAGCAAGTAGAATAAATGACTGAGAAAATAAGTATTATTTTTAGAGAGACAGAAAAGGCTGTATCCGTTAAGCATCTCTTTATAATTCAGTAAGTTCACTTGTAAGTAGTTGTGTGCTATTCAAGCATCACAGAGTTCTCATCTTAATATATATCTCTGGTGGATAAGTTCAAATCCACCAGAAAGTTTTAAAGCCTTGTGTTTTATTTCATTGTGTTTGATTTTCGTATCTTTATCATTCCCCAACATAGAAAAATCTACACAGTTATATTATTAAGTAAGAACAGTTTTAAAATCAGAAAAAGGAACCAGAATTACATTCAACCCCATTTTGTAACTCTTGTTGCATTGTTTGGGAATAACAATTGGTATCAGAGCAAGCTCTTGAAGAATAAAGAGTTTAAAAATCTTAACAACTAACAAGATGAGAAGATGGAGAAAGGAAGAAAGAAGGGAGGATCCATTGCATTAGTTGCTGAGCAAGAAAAGGAGAAGGAGATAAAGGTTGAAGCTATTGAATCTGCACCAAACCCCAGAGTTTGTGAAGCCCAGGGAAAAGGGCTAGTAGATGAACATGAAGACCATCTTAGTCAAGATGACATGGATGACATAGATGAGCATCTTGTTTTTCTATCCAGGAGATTTACCAAGCTCAAATTCAAGAAGAATTTTGGAGCAGCTAAGCCAAACAGAAACATGGTTGATAAGTCTAAATTCAAGTATTTCAAATGTGGCTTGGCAGGTCATTTTGCTAGTGAGTGTAGAAATCCTGATTCTGGTAAAAAGAAGTTTGAGCCTGTTGATTATAAGAAGAAATAGTTTGAGTTGCTCAAATAAAAGGAAAGGGCTTTCATCACACAAGAAAATGACTACGCTGCAGATGGATTAGAAGATGATGAAGATATAATATGGCACCCTCCAAACCCGGGTCAGAAGTTTGGGGTCCACACACATACACACCTTATATATAAAACTATTTATAACAATAATAAAGATAATAATATGCAGTGACCCTACTTACCAACTTCCACGGATCGCAACAGTTTAAACTATGCACACAAGCCACACACACACACTTATATTACAAACGTCCAATCCCAACTATTCAAACTTATAAATGAATATTAAACATTCTTACAACTTCTTAAACTTAAACTATTCCAAAAGTCTTCCGCTGGATTATTCCTCTTAACCTGGAATCCTAGCTCGCGTACTAGATTGGAGATCCTCGTTACCAACAGGTTCCTTCTTAACTGGAAAAAAATACAAACAGAATCGCACAAATGAGCTAACTAGCTTAGCAAGTCACCTTGACAATATTGATATTAAATAATGGTCAAGTGAAATGATTTAATGTATCAAGTTCATGGTTAAGCAATGAATTATAATTGGATATTAAGTTTTCATTTTAAAAACCAAGGTTAGGTTGCTGATTAGTCACGCACTAACCCCGAGCAAGGCACACATCTCTACTCTAATTACTGGATCCAAGGCACACATTGGCCTAACTTGACCACCAATCTGGTCTGACCATGAATCTGGTCCACAATTTTATAAAATAATCCAATTATATAATAATAACATAATAAACAATATAATGCAATAAACAGAATCATAAGCAATATTAGGTTTCAAGCATAAGATGAACTATAATTTTCACAGGGCAACAATTTAGCAAATACAAGGATTGGCTATCAGTCGGTACAAGAATTGGATAACAAAAGAATTAAAGTCTTGTGGTTCTGAGGATTTGTTCTTTCAATGTATAAGGTATAAAGGTTTGAGCGTTAAACAATTTCGGTTCAGTAATTGGTATTTAGTTTGTATGTATTTGTGGGGTAGTATCGTATATCTGTGGTTCGTATCTGGGTATTCAACAATCAATGGTTCCGAAAGAATAAGGATTACGGCTCAAAGATCAATAACTAGAATCAAGTTTTAGGGTTCAGTGTTTCAAAGCATTTGCAATATAAAACAGAACTATCAATCACTCGCAATGTATCTTGAGAAGGTTCAGAACACTTGCCTTAACTTTATTCGCTAACACCTCACTTGTTTTCGATCACTATATCTTATTCTTGGACTACTTGCTTCCCTTTCCTAAGTCTTGCCTCTTATGCTCAAATATCATAAGTATCTATCAATACTTATCTCACTTGATTCTATTCGATATAAGCTTCTATCTATCCTTCGTTTCACCCAAATCCGACTTACGGATTGAAAGTTACGATTAAAACAATCAAATAATACACACATACACATATAACACATCAATAAGTTCACATATTACACATAACACGTAAAATATTCGATGAGAATACTTTTTCAAAGAAGATTTGATGTTAAAATGATTTTTTGGATATTTAATACGATTTTTTAAACATTTTTTAAAATTTAAACAAGCCGTTGAATTATTTTAAAACAATAAACATGGTTTGATTAACCAAATTTGGCTTTAAAATAATTTTATAATAATTATTGAGACTTGAAAACAATTTAAAGTAATATTTTAAAGCTCAAAATTATTTTTCAGAATTTTTTAAATCAAAATAAATAATTAAATCTAATTAAATAATTAATTAAAATCAATTAATAACTAATTAAATCAATTAATCAATTAATTTTCGAATTAATTAAATAATTAACTAATTAATTATTAACTAAAATTAATTAACTAATTAATTCAAATTTATTTTTAAATTAAAAATAATATTTAGAATTAAAATAATAATTTTTAGAATTTTTAATAATTAAAAACGTATTTCCGTAATTAAAATAAATAGAAAATATGATTTTTAAATATTTTTAAAACAGGATTTCTATTTTTGCAAAGTCTGGAAAGTTCAGGGACTAAACTGTATCGTTTTCAAAACTTCAGGGACCTATTTGCAATTTGTATAGGTTGTCGTCGACTTCGCCGGAGTGTGGCCGGAGAACGCGATTCCGGCCACCTAAGGCCACCAAACTCTCCAGATTTAAACTATACCTCACCAGGAATCTGTTTATGCAATCAAAACACACAACTCTTTAAAGAATTGGCTGGGAAATGATCAAGAAACTCGCCGTCTTCGGAGAATCGTCTGTTGTTAAACTATACATGAATCGATTGCAAATTCAACCAGGAACACGGTGCAATTAAAAAATATCTAATAACCCTTGGGGAAGAAACCCCCAAATTTCAATTAAGAACATTCATACGGGTTATAAACCCTAATTTTATAATTCGAAATTAAAACGTAATTTTGAACATGTTATTAAACTCCAAATCAGTCATATAATATATCAAAATCATCAGGAAGAAAAGCTCTACACCATGCAATCATCAAATCATACAAACAATCTCTCAAACAAAAATTAATAATTTAAAACAAATTAATTTAAAAATAAATAAAAATATAGAAAATAATCCTTTGATTCTGCAGTTAAACAAGCTATGAAATCTGAAAGTACTCTTCAAATCCTTCGTTTTGGTTACTCAAGCTTTCCAAACAGAGTTCGATAACACCTTGAAATTTAGGTTTGATTCTGAAGAACTTATATGAATATACTGTTTTTCTCTGAAAATTATATAATTTACTGACTGCAAATGATTTTCTGTACAAAATAAAATACGGTAAGGGCTATTTATAATTACGGAATATTAGTACCCTGTTGGATCATACCGGATATAAAATAGTACGTTTATTTGAGAAAACAGATCCGAAACGGTCCCGGCTTTGGGATAATTATCCAAATCTGTATATTTTGTACTGCGATCTTGGTCTCAGCGCTTTGGTTACACGTATTACGAGATGATAATTATAATAGTTTAATAAAATGATCCCGTTTCTCGAAAATACGGGTTTTATCGATTTATCAAACAAATTTTGTATCGAAAATATTGCGCTGGGACCCGCACGGGGGAAACCGTACGCCGGAGCAAAAAAGTCAAATCATGGAAAATGCTCAAAATATTGCAATTAGCTTTGGAAGGAGTTCTCGGAAGAGTTTCGGGTTGTAAAAACGTGAAAACGGGTGAAGTCAGCTGGTTCCTGATTGTACAAAATAATTTATAAATATTCTGAAAAATAATTTATTAAATCCTTAAATCCTTTATAAAATCATAAAATAACGTAAAAATAAATAGAAAGATATAACAATTATCTACAATTTATTTTGGAAATATAAAAATTAAAATACTCAAATTATATCATATTTAAATATCAAACACATATACCACTTAACAAATAATTCATATAATAATACATAATATTTATTTATTAGCATAAATAATTACACGTTACATCCCAGATATTACATCCTTCCCCCCTTAAAAGGATTCTGTCCTCAGAATCTCCTAAGAAAACAAATGAGGGTACTTTTCGCTCATATCAATTTTTAACTCCCAGGTTGATTCTTCAACCTTTGGGTTTCTCCATAATACTCTTACTAACTTTACCACTTTATCTCTCAACACTTTCTCTCTTTCCTCTAGAATCTCTATCGGACTCTCTACATACGACAAATCTGCCTGAAGTTCTGTCGGCTCGTACTCAATTACATGCCTAGAGTCTGGACTATACTTCTTATGCATTGATACGTGAAGAATATTGTGAATGTGCTCCATATGCGGGGGTAATGCCAATTCGTAGGCTACCTTGCCGACACGCTTCAAAATTTCAAAAGGTCCGATGTATCTAGGACTCAGCTTTCCTTTCTTTCCAAATCTTGTCAATCCTTTCCACAGTGACACTTTCAGCAATACTAAATCTCCTTCTTCGAATTCCGTATCCTTTCTTGATTGATCTGCGTACTTTTTTCGACGATCTTGTGCTGCAATTAACCTTTTCTAAATAACTTCAACAACTTCCTTCGTCTGTTGCACCAATTCAGGTCCAAGTATCTTGCGTTCTCCTACTTCATCCCAATATACTGGCGATCGACATTTTCATCCGTAAAGAGCTTCATAGGGTGGCATCCCAATACTGGCATGGTAACTGTTGTTGTAGGAAAATTCTACCAAAGTTAAATGCTCGTCCCACCTTCCTTTGAAATCAATTGCACAAACGCGTAACATGTCTTCAATTGTTTGAATCGTTCGTTCACTTTGGCCGTCCGTATGTGGATGGTAAGTTGTACTCATATTCAATCTGGTTCCCAAACATTCTTGGAAACTTCTCCAAAATCTCGAATTAAATCTAGGATCTCAGTCAGATACGATAGATACCGGGACTCCATGACGAACTATTATCTCTTTCAGGTACATATGAACCAACTTGTCTAGTGAAAATCTTTTATTTATAGGTCTGTCTACTATAACCCAAATGGCATCATGATTTGCTTTTGTCCTTGGTAATCCAACTATGAAATCCATGGCAATATGCTCCCACTTCTATTCTGGAATCTCTAATGGCTGCAATAATCCACTTGGTCTCTGGTGCTCTGCTTTGACCCTCTGACATGCGTAATATTTACTGACCCATTCTGCAATCTCTCTCTTCATACCTGGCCACCAATAATTTTCCTTTAAATCTCTATACATTTTGGTACTTCCCGGATGGATTGAATATCTTGAATTATGAGCTTCCTGTAAAATTTCATTCTTCAACTCTGTCACGGGTGGAATCCAAATCCTGGATAAAAACCTAAGTATACCTTGATCATCCTTTTGTGTGCACAACTCTTCACCCACCAAACGATTGATGTCCTGATCCATTACTTCTTCTTGACACTTCTTGATCTTTTCTAATAATTCTGGTTGGAAAGTCATACCATACATCTTTGCCTTGTCAGGCTTACAAACTATGATTTCTAATTCCAATTTCTAAAATTCCTTGTATAACTCCTCGAGTACTGATAACACATTCAACTTCTGTTTTCGACTTAACACGTCTGCCACAACATTTGCTTTGCCTGGATGATAGTTAATCGTCGTAGTCTTAATTAACTCCAACCATCTTCTCTGTCTCATGTTAAGCTCCTTTTACGTGAATATGTACTTCAAACTTTTGTGATCCGTATAAATCTCGCATCTTTCTCCATACAGATAATGTCTCCAAATCTTTAAAGCGAATACTATGGATTCTAGCTCCAAATCATGAGTAGGATAATTCTGCTCATGAGGTTTCAGTTGTCTCGATGCATATGCAATAACCTTGTCGTGCTGCATCAACACACAACCTAATCCCTTATGAGAAGCATCACTATAGATTATAAAATTTCCTTGATCATCTGGAAGTGACAAAATAGGTGCTGTGATTAATCTCCACTTCAATTCCTGAAAACTTTCTTCACATTTGTCATTCCATATAAACTTATCATTCTTTCGAGTAATCTTTGTCAAAGGCGTCACAATCTTCGAGAAATCTTGAACAAATCGTCGATAATATCCTGCTAATCCCAAGAAACTTCTCACTTCTGTTGGTGTTTTTGGTATTTCCCAATTTGTAATAGCCTCGAACTTTGTCGGGTCCACTTTGATCCCTTCATTACTGACTATGTGTCCTAAGAACTGAACTTCCTGTAGCCAAAACTCGCACTTTGAGAACTTCGCATATAACTTTCCTTTCTCAAAATTTCTAAAGATATCCTCAAATGCTCTACATGGTCTTCTTCTGTCTTTGAGTAAACCAAAATATCATCTATAAACACAATGACAAACTTGTCCAAATATTCCTTGAAAATTTTGTTCATCAAATCCATAAATGCTGCAAGGGCATTGGTTAATCCAAAAAACATCACTAAGAATTCATAATGTCCGTACCTTGTTCTGAAAGCTGTCTTTGGTATATCTTCTGGCTTAATCTTCAATTGGTGATATCCCGATCTCAGATAAATCTTAGAGAAATACTTGGCTCCCTTCAACTGGTCAAACAAGTCATCAATTCGAGGTAACGGATATTTATTCTTGATGGTAAGCTTATTGAGTTCTCCGTAGTCGATGCATAGTCTCATTGTAACACCCCCAAATTCGGGGTCGGGGATCCGGGTTGTCACGAGTTCCATTTCCCTTAATAACACCCAATCTTAATAAACAATCAACTACTCTGTACTGTGACCCCACAATAAACACACACACCACAAGTTATAGTCTCAGAGATGAATATCCAAAAATAACACGAGTCATTTTATTCCAAAATTATATGCCATTACACCTTAAAAGGGTTTCTGAATAAATTTATATTTCTTTGCCATTATTACAATTGATAAAGATACATAAGTCTGGTACATCAAAAGTTGAAAGCCTAGCCTATTGGTAGTTCCTACCTCAGCTACAGCGACATCAACGCCTATAGGAAACTGCGGAACGTTTCCTATCCGCTCATGAATTGGGAGCTTGGTCCTGTTCATCTTGTCCATCTGATGTTGTATGATGAAAGAAGAAAGTAAGGGTGAGCAACAAGCCCACCGAAATAATATGTATAATAATTAACAATATATGAGCATTCTCATAGTACTCATGAAAGTCTTGGTCAAGAAGAAATGAACCAAGCTGATATCTTAATGCGATGAAGTCGCAAAATATTCAGTATATATACATATATACTTTTCAAAATCTTGGAAGTCCTCTTCCATGCATAATACACACAGAGTTCCAGAGTATAACTGTATAAAAATATCGTTGTAAGGTGATCTCCTATATCTAACCTTGTCTCAACATTTTTCTGAAACCTTTGTCATTCATAAGACAATCATTAACTAGATATAAGTTTAAAAGATGAAGTTACAAGATACTCCAATATACTTATATCTTTTCCGAATACTACTTGAACTACCACCGTTCAATGTATAAATAGTTCATCCCATAGATTAAGCTACAAGACAAAACTTGTATAAAATCAATCTTTACAATATCATCAAAATAAAATGAAGTTATGAGATACTTCATTTGATGCAAACATCATTTTGAAAACTTGACCCTGCCAACACTCAACAATCGCCCAACCGTAGCCTTTCTATCGAAGTGCTCTGGGTAGTGTTGCAGAAATGTCCAATTGGATGATGAACTCATTACGGGAGTTTGTCGCGCCAAGAAGACCACTTACGATGATCAGTCGCAGTAGTACAACCCCACCATTTTCTACATGTAGAGGAGAACCTGTCGGATTTACTTGTCAACCGAACACTGGACTCCTAAGGAATGGACCGTCTTAGCAGAACTTCCGGGCCATTTGGGCCAATATAATAAGGCTGGGCCGGCGCCACTCGACCACTTACGCCACTCCTAGTTCAAATGAAATCCATGACTCTGAAACGTACAGCTCGTTCCCCCTTTCCCCAAGTAGAAACTTGTTGATACGACTCCACCAAGAAGACGTATCTAGTTGGAAAGGAGAACTCACCGATATTTCCCAGGCGATGCCTGTTAATGGATTAACTAGTTCCAAGAATTTTACTTCCCGAGTGTTGGGTAAGTAATCAAAAGTTCTTTTATCAAAATAGCAACCTTGTTGCGAATATACAATACACCACAGAGCCGGATCCCTCAGGTTTTGGGCGAGTATTTAAATCCCCTTCGAAAGGAGGATCTTAAATATAAAAAATGAGTTTTGGGATCCGCTCTAACTTTTAAAATCATTTTGAAGACTTGCAAAACATTTTCAAAATAATATTCATTAATAAAATAAGGTTATCGAATAAACCTTATTTGATTCATAGTTTTAAAAACTATTCATATATTATACTCGGGAGCATCGACTCCCGGTTTTAGAAAAAAAATTCACCTTTGAGTCCCCTATACTAAGGGTATATGCAAAATTACCGCTTATCTCTAGCATAGGCATTATCAAATGAATCAACAGATATATGTATCAAGAATACGAAACAGGCATGCATATATACCATATCACATGCTACAATATATCGCAAGAATTTGCTAAATAACCATTATGCATCTATCACAAGATAATGCATATACAAGTGTATACATCACAACAACAGTATAACGGATAGAAAACTTGCCTCAGTGCTCCCGGTTAGACTTAAGCTTAGACTGGGTCCGATAACCTATGAACAACAACATAAGTTAGAATTAGACCCCAGTCGCTTAAGAAACTAGACTTTAACCAATTGAACCCTAACGTTTGCTTATGGTCACTCCTACGCTTAACGAATCACCTAAGTTGTTCGAGTACCCTCGGCTCCACCATTTTTAATAAATTAACCATTAAGAGTTTTAAGGCGATTCTTTCGCGAGTACCTTACCAACTGCCTAATACACTTAACATAATTGTTTCATACCCCAATTAGTCATTTAAATTCCTTAACCAAGGTTTCAAAGTAAGGCGAGGGGTAATGGTTCGGTCGCGAAACGCCATTACTTAAAACGGTCGTTTCTCCTAAACCGTACATCGGATTCAAACGAACCACATATCAAAACGAAGCTCGTAACATGAACTATCTAAACATGGCAATGGTCAAAACCTAACAGTGAGTTCAATGGTTCTGATGTTAAGAACAAAAACAGTCTACGGTAAATCGGGCATTACGACGGCTGTGTTTACACGATTACCCAAATTTATACCATTCCAAATCAACCCACAATCAAAATCACAATCCAACTCCATCCATAATTTACCATAACAGCCCCAACAACTCAACATTATCAATTTATACTATTCTCAAACATGAATTTAAACTATACTTAAGTTCATTAATCAATACTCCAAGAATTACAACTCCAAAACATTACAACACCAACTATCCTCTACATTCACAACAAAAAAGCCTCTCATGAACTATAACAACATAACGAAACCTAATACTCAAGTAAAGTTAGGGTTTGGAGGGGTTATACCTTCCTTGGAGAGTGGAGAATCAAGTAACTAGCTTGGAATCACCCTTAAAAGTCCTTATCCAAGCTTAATCTAAACAAAAACTCAAGAACAAAAATTTTAGTTCTTGAAAAACACTATTCACCATCTTCTTCCATGATTTTTAGGAAGAGATTGTGAATGATTTAGGAGTTCAAACTTGTAGGATAGCTATATTTATGCATAAGGAGTCTTGGATAATTACCTTGCTAATTAACAAAGCTTGGAACTAGGATTTTAATTTTTTCTTTCTTTGGAAAAGAAGAAAAGCCAAGAGCTTTGATGAAGAAGATGAAATAATTTTGTGTTTTTGGTGAAAATGAAATGTTTTGGCTTGGTTGGTTGACATTTTGATTTGTTTTGTTACCTTTTACCATGGTAACTTTTGTGTGGTTCTAATTCAACCAACAACACACATTGCTTGGTCATGCTTATGTCACCATGTGATGTCACCCTCCCACCTTTGTCTTCTTCTTATTGGTTTGATGACATCATCCCCACTAACCTCTTTGATTAGTTTTTAATTACTTGGCTAATGACCGCTGATCTGTTATACGGTTCGCTTAACTTTCGTTTTTGTTTATCGTTTGAGGGATCACACCCGGGATCTTATTACTTGGGTTTCCTTAACCTTTCTCAATACATTATATTCCTTTTATGATCCTCTCTTATAATCCTTGAATTTAAATCCTTTTTATCTTGTTACCTTATACTCAATTCTATCGGTATCTGGTGGATTTTCGGGAAAAATCAAAGTGTTCAGATTTGAATTCTGACGATCTTTACATACACTTATATACCACATAGAGTACTAATAATATCCCAGAAGATCAATAAAAGAACCCCTACATAGTGTGACATGAAAAGTTTTCTTATTCAGCATAATCAGCAAAACACTATTCATAAGGGTTTCAAAAATTCCAAAAATTGGGGTTATTACAGTCTCCCCTCCTTAAAAGGATTCCGTCCCGGAATCAGATAGAAAATGAGTAGGGATACTTTCTTAACATTGCACTTTCTAACTCTTACGTAATTTTCCCACATTGTTGTTCTACCATCAAACTCTGACTAGTTTGATAACTCTTCTCCTAAGTATTTGTCCATTTTTGATCTATAACCCTTCCTGGTTGCTCCATATAGGTTACGTCTGGTTTCATGTCTATACGCTCATATGCCCCTATTTATCTGGCATCCGAATTACACTTCCTTAACATTGATACGTGGAACACGTTATGACTTGCTAAATGTTCAGGGTTGGGCTAGCTCATATGCTTACTTCCCAATACGTCTTAATACCTCAAAGGGTCCAACAATTCGTAGGCTTAGTTTTCCTTTCTTTTTGAACCTCATCTATCACTTCCAAGGGATACCTTTAACATTACTAGGTCCCCTATTTCCCATTCTTTGTCCTTTTATGTCAAATCAGCATACTTCTTATGTCCATCTTGGGCTACTCCCAGTCGTCCTCTGATTAGATCTATTATATTATTGGTCCTTTGGACCACTGCTGGTCCGAGCATCTTGCGCTCTACAACTTCATCCTAACATAAGGGAGATCGACATTGTCTTCCCTCAAAGATCTCATAAGACGACATCTCGATACCTGACATACGATCTATTATCATGAGAAAACTCATCCGCGTTAAGTGATTATTCCAAATTCTTCCAAGTCTATTGCACAGACTCTTATTATAGCTTTTAGCATTAGAGCTTTTGCTTCTCAATACCCATTTATTTCCAGTTCGTAATTGCTACTACCTTCCGTTCCTAATATTATACTGGTTACACCTTTGCTCGTTAGCATTCTATAACCTTTTAATAATCGCGTCAACCTTAGTATCACGAACGCGTTAGAATCGGAATACCACCATACTTGGTACCACTTCCTCTCTAGCTGCCTCCATCTTCGAAAGCATGGTCCTTCATATAGAAGTAAAGAATTTATTGAGAGATCACTATGATCATGAACACTTGTTCTATTGCATAGTTAGTACAGAAGGTGGCCAACCTTTAGTACTTGACAAGCAATTAAACAACACGTGGTATCCTACTAGGCTTCTATCACACATATAGATAGTCATTCGGCAATACCTCCCCTTCTGGAAGGGTTGTTCTTCTCAGCATATACAAAATGAAAAGGAGAGAAAAGAATGAATTGAAGAGAATTGTATATATATAAAATATGCTGCCACAAAATATCTGGCTTGGAATCTACCTCTGAACTATAGAGGTTTATCATAGGAGAACAAAACATATACGTATATATATATCAACATCAGGTATTCACTATTCTGTCCATCATTCTACGGACCCATGCTCTTCCTCGAGCTTATACACAATCACCATTGAAACTCCCTCGATATCGAAACTCGAATCTGGGACCTCATTCTAGACATCATCGTTACTAGAATTCTATGCTTGCACCGCAACCTTCCTCGTATAGTAATACGACTCTCTATTGATAAGAAGGAATAAGTATTCAATAGGTAGATAATCTACTTAATTAGTTTATCAATGATAACTTATACATCACCACAACCCGATTAGTGGTACTTAATCTCAACATCCATTCCAATACAACTCTCACGGTTGTAATCGACTCATTGCTCGCAGAATCATTGCTGCTCTACTAGGGTCCACCGTTGACCTACTGTAATCATTCATTTTCCATGAAGTCTTAATAGCTAACTATACGGAGTCCATGCATCTCGTATCGAATTCTTCTAAGGAGGTAACATGATCACCGTTCATGATTCATGAAGAACACTCCTGAACTTGACGTACATATGACATGAAGCAGATAAAATTGCAGAAGAGTTTCAATGAAGGCAACGATAGCAGGTTAATACCATTCTTATTCTTACGTCTTTGTTGGGAGACATGCATCTCAAAGGTTCATTTAGTCATTTCGTAACATGATCCTGGCTTATCTCAAGATAGTACCTTCTAAGATAGATAGCCCGCTCATGGCGATTATACGAATTAAACCTTTAACAAACTACTATTAAAGTTGGGTATTGCACAGTCATCAGAAGGAATGTCAATCTTCCAACCCATAATACAACCTTTACGGCTTCAACCATTATCACTGTATTCCTCTGGCACGAGCGCCTATAATTGCTCTCTTACACTTAAAGTGTCGGCCACCTCTTTGGCCTTTCCTGATAGTAAAATTTCCTTATAATTAATATCGTTTGAACGATCTCCAACTAAATTTTCTACCTCATTTCCAATCACTGCTTGTGTGAAGATGTTTTCCTTAAAATATGATGAGTAAAAAAAATACCACCATTTTTTTTATAAGTTATTGCCTCAGTCTTTTAGAGGTTAATCATTGTCACGACTGACTCTCGATCATACTTAGGACGCCTATTATCTTGGGTCCTTCTTGTTTTCACCATTTATTGACCTTTGTTGGGTTCAATCTATACTTTCTCATGGTTTAACATGTGCCCACTTGGCATTATTATAATTACGTCATATTTCCTTTATCAACATTTCCATTCTTGAGAATTTTGAATATTACCTTTCTCCTTGTAAAACCTCTAAGGTTATCCTTGAATCGTTCCTCCTGTATTCCCTAGATACAGGGCATATCAAGATACCATTTATTAATACCAGAATCATTGTCTATATAATTCTGAAAAATTTCTCCACTGATTCTTAAAGGTTATTATTACCTTAATCCTTTCCAATTCATACTGTCAAAACTCATACTATCCCTAATAAGGGTGAAATGCCAACCTTTATGCATTCCCCTAGGATTCGTTTTAAGTTACTGATGTTCTATCCTTAATTCCACCTTTAAAAATGTACATGCATCCTTCCATGGATAAATCAAGTCATATATCCCTGATAAGGGTGTTTTATTCAATCATTCCCACCTCGATAGTCTATACCTAATTTCATAATAGCATCCTTATTCAAATTGAGGTCAATCCATATGGCCTTCAAAAGATAACAATGGTTATCCGCTTTTCTTGCCTAATTTGGTAACGATAACAAGGATGTTCTGGAAGATATTGGTCGTGTTCAATGTGAACTTCTTCTTAATAATTCCGTATTTACTTTTGTTGTTTATTTCAACAGTCATCTTATTATTGGGATATCTCTCATTCCTGGCGTCTCCCTTCCTGGGTATCAAGCCACCGGTCTTACACTTCACTTTCTTGAAGGTCACTTCCTTCATCCAATTTCCTAATTTCTTACTTCCTTGTCTCCTCAGTCTATCTCCATAACCTTGGGAAGTACTTTCCTGAAAACAATTGACTGAACTTTAATCAGTTTATTGTAACCTCTGGCTCCGTGCCTTCCTTGGACTTTCACCAGCAGGTGGCCTCTCTCTTAGGAGGGTAAGTGACAAAAACAGTTTTTTGTGATTCATCGATCATTTAGAATCTCAAATGATTCCTGTATTTCCTTTAGCCAGGCTCTTGCCTCGACTGGGTCAACCTGTTCCTTGGAACTCTGAGAGCTTAGCGACTTAAAGGTCATGAAAGAATTTCCTACCGTATTGTTCCCTCAAGGTGGTGGTTGGGGATAATAGTCTAAGTTCTTTTTAGACAGGTCCATGAATTGCCGTATAGGAGTACCGTCTCGGATCTCCTTTCCTTACTCGACTTTCTGTTTCCTTAGTATGAAATATTTCATCCTTCTCCCATACTTGGGGTTATCTTATACGTTAAAATCCTCATTTTCCACTCCATTATGTTATGGGTTCCTTCTATCTTGATGACGACCTCCCTGACTATCACATTCAGGGTTTGCTCTAAATCTTATTTCTCAAACTAGCTTTCATCTAAGATTTCATCTTTAAGCTCTTGAACATTTGGAACCCAAATTCTGTAGGAATACCTCATTATTCCCTTATCATCTTTCTCGGCATTAATCTTTTATCTAATTGTTGGCTCTCTGCCTTCATTCATCACTTTTTCTGGCACAATATGTTCTTTTCCGATAATTCGGACTGTATTGCAATCTCAAACATCTTTTCGGTACCGGCCCCGGTTACCTTCACTTCTATTTCCATTTTCTCAAAATCTCTCATAAACTCTCCCAAAGACATTATCATCTTGAGTTTCTCCTTTTTACTAAGGGCATCAGCCACTACATTGGCTTTCCCCGAATGATAAAGAATCTCCCAATCAATATTCTTGATTAGATCTAACCGCCTCCTCTGGCGTATGTTGAGCTCTTTCTACGTGAAAATGCACTAGAGCACTTATGGCTTAGGTAAATCTCACACTTCTCTCCATACAAGTAGTGCCTCCAATCTTTAGGGCAAAACTATTGCCACGAGCCCAAGCTCATGGGTGAGGATATCAAATTTTTATATTCCCTTAATTGTCTTGACGCGTACACGATTACCTTGTTGTGCTGTATAAGAAGCACCCTAATTCCTTATGCGAAGCGTTACTACACATCACAAAATCTCCTTTTCCATCCGGCAATGCCATCATAGGGGCCGCCACCAATCTTTGCTTCAGTTCTTAAAAGCTGTTCTCGCATTTCTCTGGCCATTAGAACTTCTCAGTCTTACGAGTAAGCCGCGTTAAAGGAGCTACTATCTTTACAAACTTGAACGAACCTCTGGTAGTGATCGGCCAATCCTACCTCTGGTAGTTGCCCTAACCATGGTCATCAATTCCTCAGTGGTCCTTTATTCATTCTTGTGAGGATCCTTCACAGGATCCTTCTCAGCGATAATCCCTTCTAGGACAACATCCTCAACCGCTACATCCTCAATATGAACATCATCCGGTCCCGTGTTAGGACACTCTATCAGATCCACAATCTGATCTCCAATAACTAATAAAACATCATCGCGTTGTTGCTCCTCAACCTCAGGGTTCGGAGTCCCGCTACCATATACGATAATGAACTATACTTCTATCACGATATTTATAAGGGTTCCCATAAGGGTTTTAACTGTCAGTACTACGTTAGGTAGTCCGACTATGAACTTGGCAAGAGTTCTTATTATCTTAGTGAACTTATTATCTTAACGTCACATCATCTCTGAGGTTTATAACGCTTCGCTCTGATACCATTTTTGTAACACCCCCAAATCCGGGGTCGGGGATCCGGGTTGTCACGAGTTCCATTTCCCTTAATAACACCCAATCTTAATAAACAATCAACTACTCTGTACCGTGACCCCACAATAAACACACACACCACAAGTTATAGTCTCAGAAATGAATATCCAAAAATAACACGAGTCATTTTATTCCAAAATTATATGCCATTACACCTTAAAAGGGTTTCTGAATAAATTTGCATTTCTTTGCCATGATTACAATTGATAAAGATACATAAGTCTGGTACATCAAAAGTTGAAAGCCTAGCCTATTGGTAGTTCCTACCTCAGCTACAGCGACATCAACGCCTATAGGAAACTGCAGAACGTTTCCTATCCGCTCGCAAATTGGGAGCTTGGTCCTGTTCATCTTGTCTATCTGATGTTGTGTGATGAAAGAAGAAAGCAAGGGTGAGCAACAAGCCCACCGAAATAATATGTATAATAATTAACAATATATGAGCATTCTCATTGTACTCATGAAAGTCTTGGTTAAGAAGAAATGAACTAAGATGATATCTTAATGCGATAAAGTCGCAAAATATTCAGTATATATACATATATACTTTTCAAAATCTTGGAAGTCCTCTTCCATGCATAATACACACAGAGTTCCAGAGTATAACTGTATAAAAATATCGTTGCAAGGTGATCTCCTATATCTTACCTTGTCTCAACGTTTTTCTGAAACCTTTGTCATTCATAAGACAATCATTAACTAGATATAAGTTTAAAAGATGAAGTTACAAGATACTCCAATATACTTATATCTTTTCCGAATACTACTTGAACTACCACCGTTCAATGTATAAATAGTTCATCCCATAGATTAAGCTACAAGATAAAACTTGTATAGAATTAATCTTTACAATATCATCAAAATAAAATGAAGTTATGAGATACTTCATTTGATGCAAACATCATTTTGAAAACTTGACCCTGCCAACACTCAACAATCGCCCAACCGTAGCCTTTCTATCGAAGTGCTCTGGGTAGTGTTGCAGAAATGTCCAATTGGATGATGAACTCATTACGGGAGTTTGTCGCGCCAGGAAGACCACTTACGATGATCAGTCGCAGTAGTACAACCCCACCAGTTTCTACATGTAGAGGAGAACCTGTCAGATTTACTTGTCAACCGAACACTAGACTCCTAAGGAATGGACCGTCTTAGCTTAACTTCCGGGCCATTTGGGCCAATATAATAAGGCTGGGCCGGCACCACTCGACCACTTACGTCACTCCTAGTTCAGATGAAATCCATGACTCTGAAACGTAAAGCTCGTTCCCCCTTTCCCCAAGTAGAAACTTGTTGATACGACTCCACCAAGAAGACGTATCTAGTTGGAAAGGAGAACTTATCGATATTTCCCAGGCGATGCCTGTTAATGGATTAACTAGTTCCAAGAATTTTACTTCCCGAGTGTTGGGTAAGTAATCAAAAATTCTTTTATCAAAATAGCAACCTTGTTGCGAATATACAATACACCACAGAGCCGAATCCCTCAGGTTTTGGGCGAGTATTTAAATCCCCTTCGAAAGGAGGATCTTAAATATAAAAAATGAGTTTTTGGATCCGCTCTAACTTTTAAAATCATTTTGAAGACTCGCAAAACATTTTTTTAAGAATGTTTGGAGTGATGTTGATTTAATAAAATAAATCAGTCCCAATATATTAGAAAATATCTGAATATTATTATTTAAATAATATTCCCATAAAGAATAATCTTTATAAAAATAATTGAAGTAGAAGTTGTAAAACTTATACTTGAAATGAATATTAAATAACCAAAGATATACTTATACGAAAGTAATATCTTTATTTGAATAATCAAAAGTTAGTTTGATTATCGACACATTATTCTTTAATAAAATTAAGAATAATAATTAGTAAATAATCAGAGTCATAAGTCCTCGAATGAATATTCAATAATAATATTCATAAATAAATTAAGCGGAGTCATAAGTCCTCGAATGAATATTCAAAATAATATTCATTAATAAAATAAGGTTATCGAATAAACCTTATTTGATTCATAGTTTTAAAAACTATTCATATATTATACTCGGGAGCATCGACTCCCGGTTTTAGAAAAAAAATTCACCTTTGAGTCCCATATACTAAGGGTATATGCAAAATTACCGCTTATCTCTAGCATAGGCATTATCAACTGAATCAACAGATATATGTATCAAGAATATGAAACAGACATGCATATATACCATATCACATGCTACAATATATCGCAAGAATTTGCTAAATAACCATTATGCATCTATCACAAGATAATGCATATACAAATGTATACATCACAACAACAGTATAACGGATAGAAAACTTGCCTGAGTGCTCCCGGATAGACTTAAGCTTAGAGTGGGTCCGATAACCTATGAACAACAACATAAGTTGGAATTAGACCCCAGTCGCTTAAGAAACTAGACTTTAACCAATTGAACCCTAACGTTTGCTTATGGTCACTCCTACGCTTAACGAATCACCTAAGTCGTTCGAGTACCCTCGGCTCCACCATTTTTAATAAATTACCCATTAAGAGTTTTAAGGCGATTCTTCCGCGAGTACCTTCCCAACTGCCTAATCCACTTAACATAATTGTTTCATACCGCAATTAGACATTTAAAGTCCTTAACCAAGGTTTCAAAGTAAGGCGAGGGGTAATGGTTCGGTTGCGAAACGCCGTTACTTAAAACGGTCGTTTCTCCTAAACCGTACATCGGATTCAAATGAACCACATATCAAAACGAAGCTCGTAACATGAACTATCTAAAAATGGAAATGGTCAAAAAATAACAGTGAGTTAAAGGGTTCTGATGTTAAGAACAAAAATAGTCTACGGTAAATTGGGCATTACGACGGCTATGTTTACGCGATTACCCAAATTTATACCACTCCAAATCAACCCACAATCAACATCACAACCCAACTCCATCCATACTTCACCATAACAGCCCCAACAACTCAACATTATGAATTTATACTATTCTCAAACATGAATTTAAACTATACTTAAGTTCATTAATCAATACTCCAAGAATTATAACTCCAAAACATTACAACACCAACTATCCTCTACATTCACAACAAACAAGCCTCTCATGAACTATAACAACATAACTAAACCTAATACTCAAGTAAATTTAGGGTTTGGAGGGGTTATACCTTCCTTGGAGAGTGGAGAATCAAGTAACTAGCTTGGAATAAACCTTAAAAGTCCTTATCCAAGCTTAATCTAAACAAAAACTCAAGAACAAAAATTTTAGTTCTTGAAAAACACTATTCACCATCTTCTTCCATGATTTTTAGGAAGAGATTGTGAATGATTTAGGAGCTTATACTTGTAGGATAGCTATATCTATGCATAAGGAGTCTTGGATAATTACCTTGCTAATTAACAAAGCTTGGAACTAGGATTTTGATTTTTTCTTTCTTTGGAAAAGAAGAAAAGCCGAGAGCTTTGATGAAGAAGATGAAATAATTTTGTGTTTTTGGTGAAAATGAAATGTTTTGGCTTGGTTGGTTGATATTTTGATTTGTTTTGTTACCTTTTACCATGGTAACTTTTGTGTGGTTCTAATTCAACCAACAACACACATTGCTTGGTCATGCTTATGTCACCATGTGATGTCACCCTCCCACCTTTGTCCTCTTCTTATTGGTTTGATGACATCATCCCCACTAACCTCTTTGATTAGTTTCTAATTACTTGGCTAATGACCGCTGATCTGTTATACGGTTCGCTTAACTTTCGTTTTCGTTTATCGTTTGAGGGATCACACCCGGGATCTTATTACTTGGGTTTCCTTAACCTTTCTCAATACATTATATTCCTTTTATGATCCTCTCTTATAATCCTTGAATTTAGGATTTTCGGGAAAAATCAAAGTGTTCAGATTTGAATTCTGACGATCTTTACATACACTTATATACCACATAGAGTACTAATAATATCCCAGAAGATTAATAAAAGAACCCCTACATAGTGTAACATGAAAAGTTTTCTTATTCACCATAATCAACAAAACACTATTTATAAGGGTTTCAAAAATTCCAAAAATTGGGGTTATTACAGTCTCCCCTCCTTAAAAGGATTCCGTCCCGGAATCAGATAGAAAATGAGTAGGGATACTTTCTTAACATTGCACTTTCTAACTCTTACGTAATTTTCCCACATTGTGGTTCTACCATCAAACTCTGACTAGTTTGATAACTCTTCTCCTAAGTATTTGTCCATTTTTGATCTATAACCCTTCCTGGTTGCTCCATATAGGTTACGTCTGGTTTCATGTCTATACGCTCATATGCCCCTATTTATCTGGCATCTGAATTACACATCCTTAACATTGATACGTTGAACACGTTATGACTTGCTACATGTTCGGGGGTAGGGCTAGCTCATATGCTTACTTCCCAATATGTCTTAATACCTCAAAGGGTCCAACAATTCGTAGGCTTAGCTTTCCTTTCTTTTTGAACATCATCAATCACTTCCAAGGGATACCTTTAACATTACTAGGTCCCCTATTTCCTATTCTTTGTCCTTTCATGTCAAATCAGCATACTTCTTATGTCCATCTTGGGCTACTCCCAGTCGTCCTCTGATTAGATCTATTATATTCTTGGTCCTTTGGACCACTGCTGGTCCGAGCATCTTGCGCTCTACAACTTCATCCTAACATAAGGGAGATCGACATTGTCTTCCCTCAAAGATCTCATAAGACGACATCTCGATACCTGACATACGATCTATTATCGTGAGAAAACTCATCTGCGTTAAGTGATCATTCCAAATTCTTCCAAGTCTATTGCACAGACTCTTATTATAGCTTTTAGCATTAGAGCTTTTGCTTCTCAATACCCATTCATTTCCAGTTCGTAATCACTACTACCTTCCGTTCCTAATATTATACTGGTTACACCTTTGCTCGTTAGCATTCTATAACCTTTTAATAATCGCGTCAACCTTAGTATCACGAACGCGTTAGAATCGGAATACCACCATACTTGGTACCACTTCCTCTCTAGCTGCCTCCATCTTCGAAAGCTTGGTCCTTCATATAGAAGTAAAAGATTTTATTGAGAGAACACTATGATCATGAACACTTGTTCTATTGCATAGTTAGTACAGAAGGTGGTCAGCCTTTAGTACTTGACAAGCAATTAAACAACACGTGGTATCCTACTAGGCTTCTATCACACAGATAGATAGTCATTCGGCAATACCTCCCCTTCTGGAAGGGTTGTTCTTTTCAGCTTATACAAAATGAAAAGGAGAGAAAAGAATGAATTGAAGAGAATTGTATATATATAAAATATGCTGCCACAAAATATCTGGCTTGGAATCTACCTCTGAACTATAGAGGTTTGTCATAGGAGAACAAAACATATACGTATATATATATCAACATCAGGTATTCGCTATTCCGTCCATCATTCTATGGACCCATGCTCTTCCTCGAGCTTATACACAATCACCTTTGAAACTCCCTCGATATCGAAACTCGAATCTGGGACCTCATTCTAGACATCATCGTTACTAGAATTCTATGCTTGCACCGCAACCTTCCTCGTATAGTAATACGACTCTCTATTGATAAGAAGGAATAAGTATTCAATAGGTAGATAATCTACTTAATTAGTTTATCAATGATAACTTATACATCACCACAACCCGATTAGTGGTACTTAATCTCAACATCCATTCCAATATAACTCTCACGGTTGTAATCGACTCATTGCTCGCAGAATCATTGCTGCTCTACTAGGGTCCACCGTTGACCTACTTTAATCATTTATTTTCCATGAAGTCTTAATAGCTAACTATACGGAGTCCATGCATCTCGTATCGAATTCTTCTAAGGAGGTAACATGATCACCATTCATGATTCATGAAGAATACTCCTGAACTTGACGTACATATAACATGAAGCAGATAAAATTGCAGAAGAGTTTCAATGAAGGCAACGATAGCAGGTCAATACCATTTTTAATCTTACTTCTTTATTGGGAGACATGCATCTCAAAGGTTCATTTAGTCATTTCGTAACATGGTCCTGGCTTATCTCAAGATAGTACCTTCTAAGATAGATAGCCCGCTCATGGCGATTAACAAATAGTACTGGTGCACCCCATGGGGATACACTGGGTCTAATTACTCCTTTCTCTAACAATTCTTGCAACTGCTTTGCAAACTCCTTCATTTTAATAGGCACCATTCTGTACGGGGCCTTGGATACTGGTTCCGTTCCAGGTGCTAAGTCGATTCAAACTCAATTTCTCTATCTGGAGGAAGTCCTGATAACTCATCGGGAAACACGTCTGGGAACTCATTGACTACTGGAATATCTTCAAGTTTTTCTGGCTCCTGACTTCTATCAATCACATACGCAATATGTTAGTCCCTAACTATAACGACTCGTGTATAATCTTTTATTTTTATATATTTTTTTCAAAATGTAATAAAGGTTTAAATAATTAAATAAATGTATGTATTGATTTTGGCAGCATTTATTGATTGTTATTTATTTATTTGTGATCTGTTGATATGTGGGATTGGATTGTGTCATTATTTATTGAGTTATACGATTTTATTTCGCTTGTAAAAGTGATTTTATTATAGTTTTAATTTCATAAATATTTGGATTACTTCTATAATTGGTTTAATAATTTTATAATTTCAATAATTAATTTAAGGACTTTATAAAATTGAGAAATCAATATTTCATTAATTATTTATTTTTAAATGATTTTCTGATTGGATTTATTTGTAAAATTTATATTTAATTATGGAAATCTTCAAAAATCATGAAACTCATATTTTATTAAGTTCGTATTATTCTGAGAATTTTAAAATTATTTTGGAAATTCTCGGGATTCGTTTCACCCGCGCGTCGTTTCGTTTGATTGTTAAAAAGCGGGTATAAAGTGCGCCTTAAAAATTGTTCTTACAATTTCAAAATTTATGTTTTCGTAACTTCGGGATATTTATATCATTTTAATTTTATTTTGGCAATTTTTCGAAACTATTTTAAGGGTGACTTGGTTCGTTAAATTCAGATTTCGGGGCGAATTTTTGGTTCCCGGATATATCGGGGATACGTGTCAAAATCTTATAAAAAGAAATTGACACGTATCCAATTAATTGATATGTGTCACCAGCCCACAAACACACACACACACTCGCACGCGATCTCTTCTTGTTTCTCTTCATTCTCTCTATTCTCTCTTTTCTCTCTCTGTTATCTCTCTATATTTCTCGGTTCCCTTCTATTTTTCTCCTTCTCGCCGGTTTCTTGTTCCTGTTCCGTCACTGTTTCCGTGTTTATTCCGGTGGCTTGGTCTCGGTGCCGGCTCCATTCTACCTGGTATATACATGTATATACATACAACAACGTATATATATATATTCTGTGTGTAATTGTGTTGTGGGTGTGCATCTATGTTGTGTGTGTGTGTTAGTGTGTGTGGTGTGTGGCGGCTTGCCTGTGTTTTTGGCCGTATTTTGGCCGTGTTATGTGCTCCCTGTTTCGCCTATTTTGGGTTCTGTTGAGCCTATTCATTCGGGCCTTGTTTTCTTTGTTTGGGCCTTGTAGTTGGGCTGTGTAGCTGTTGGGCTCGACTGTCGGGCCGAATTTCTGTAGTGGGTTGATTATTAAAATTTTAATTTCTATTTTCCTTTTTTTGCAGGAAAATAAATGAATAAAATTCGTGAAATAAAAACTTTTGTTGCGGAAGAATTGTTTTAATCGGCGTAATTTATTTGGAAACCCGTAATATAACGGGCACCAATAAATTATACCACCGTTGACGATGAACTTCGGTGAGTCAACGGTGGACGGTGATGACTTTGTTATGAGTCCTAAATTTTATTAATAAATAAAATGATTTACGTTAAATATTCTCGGACTTAAATAATTAATTATGAATTGTGTTGTGGTATAAGTTGTATGGAAATGTTGGAGTCGATATTGTGGATTTTTTTGATTGTTGACGTCGATTATAATCGACGGGTAGGCTTATAAATAAAGCAGTTTCTGCCAAAATTTTCTAAAAATATATCTATAAATGTATCTATTTATGTTATACGTGTTACCCCTATTTGTGTTCGGATTACGTGATTACGTGATTATGTGTATAATAACTATACGAGTCGGGTTATCGGATTGGGTTATTAGGATTTGAGGATATCAAGCATGTCGGTATAACTGATTAGGGTACTCTGTATTTGTAGATCCCAGTCTTGTTTCCCCAGGACCAAAGTTAGCGTGAAAGCTACTTAGGGTTTTGTAAAGCTTTGCAAGGCAAGTACCCCTGACCATTCTTTTATGGTTCAGTACGTATGAATAGCTAAATGTTTTATTCTCGTAATGGAACATAAACGTTTTAAGTTACGTATCCCCTGTAGTTATCAATCACTGTTTTCAAATTGTTTTGGGGAAAAGTAACTTCGAAAGGTACCTATCTCGAATGAAATGATTTGCGAACTCGATTTTATATGTGTGTTGGTAAAATGAATGGTTTTGGAAATGAGATAGGTACAAGTGTTTTGAAAACTGGATAAAACGATCAGATATGGGATACATTGGGGCCAGAGTAGGCCTATTGAGGTGGCGTAAGAGGCTAATTCGGTTGCGCGCACCCTATAACCGATTAGTCCAGCAAGTCAGAGACCTAGCTAGTCTCTGAGTTCCGGAACAGGTAAATGGGATAGCAGTTAGAGCCGGCTGGTGTTGATAGCCTGATCAGCTATCATCACATATCCGTTACGTATATGATTTAGATTTGTGATTCCCGAAAGGGTATGAGTAGTTAATACAACGGTTTTATAAATGTGAATAGCATGCTAAAATTGGACTCTGGTACTTACACAGCACACTACTACGTTGTTTTGATAAAGCATGCTAGTCAGTGATATCCAGTTATCTCAGATTTTCATTATATATTGTTGATGACATGATTACAGCTCTGTTCCTATTATTGTTTACATTACTGTTTTTATTCCGTTATTCATATGTTGGTACTGTTGAGCAACTATGCTCACCCTTGCAACCTGTTATGTATATATTGCAGATGCCTAGAAGACCAGTCAGACATACCCTTGTTCCCGTCCCTTCAGGACCCGGCTCCTCTGAGGTAGTTTACATCAGACCATGAGGTCTGATGAGTTGCTGAGTAAAGTTAGAGTATGTTAGATGTTGAATAAATGGTTTGTAATAATGTGAACCTGAGTTATACTTGAACCTGAATCGGATCTTGGTTTGGGGTCAAGTTAGTATGTATATTAATAATAATCTTGTTGTTTATGTTTTGGTATTAGTGCTTGGTTTCGTCAACTCCTGACCCCGGGTTGAGGCCGCCACAGTTGGTATCAGAGCTACAGGTTCAAGTCCCTGATCCAGGTTAGGGATTGTGTCGTATAGGTGTTAAAGTGAGTATTAAGGCGTGAGTCAGCAACTCATATAGAGGAGCAAATTTTTAGATTTAGTCGAGGGTTCCGACGGCGTTACCCTGACATCTATTAAATGATTTGATAGAATTTCCTTGACCTAGTTGTTTCTTCCCTGTATATTTATTATGTTGACAGTGGCCTATTGCGATTTCGAGTTCTCCATCTCGGGAGAATCCCTCTGACCCGGATAGCTCAGATTCCGAGAGGACCCTGGATGTTGTTGCTGAGGAGACCCCTATGCCTCCTCCACCAGTTCCTTCCTTTGTGCCGAGAGACATCCCTGGACCTAGTACTCGTCCCTGTTGGGTACGTAGGTCTGTGTCTGCCGGTAGGGATTTCCCTCCCGGCTGTGGTCCCAGTTCTTCCTCGATGAGACCTCCAGTACCTCCTGTGGCCCCTAGTGGTACTTCTTCACCGATCCCTTACCATGTTGACCGAGCGGTGAATACATCCCTTATCAAAGATCAGAGTCCGGGATTGGCTGCTTAGCTTGATCAGGTACCCATTGCACCTTTCCAGGGCATTTCTGCCCCTTCCTCTGAGGTGCAGGCCCGTGTGCGATCATTGACCCAGATGGCTGTTGTGAGGGCTAGATCCATTGACCGTTTCTATAGCTCAGAGTTCAGGACTGTGCAGTATCAGGACCTAGTGAACTGGCTAGTGTTTGAGCTAGGTTCCATCGGTGGCAATAGTAGTGGTTAGACCAGGTTTGCAGCAGAGAGATACAGAGCTCAGAGTTGACTTCCAATAGTTCTGTAGTTGTTTACCTTGTATATGTATATTATGTTGTGATAGTTTGTAGTAGGCAGAGGCTGCTATGACAACAGTTTTGATGTGTATTCGGATGGTTCCCTTTCAGTTGGATTTCAGTTGTACTAGTTGGATTCCTATTGGTTATTGTATTGCAGCTGCTTTATTTCATTGTTCAGCTTTTATATATTGTGCGTTGCTATTATTGTTGTTACTATTATTGTTGCTTCTGTTGCTGGTATTTTTTTTAGATTACGATCATTCACTCAGGATTGATCCAATTAAACTGAGGATGAGGATATTATCTTAGTGGCAACGCTCTCCTGATACATAATTATAAACTGCTTGGAGCAATCCATTTTCTTATATATGACTGTTATGTTTCAGGAGATGACACTAAAGAGAAACTCTCAACCCAATAACGGATCTACTAGGGATCCTTCCATGAGTGAATTGATGAACTTGTTATATTAGCAGTCTACACAGCTGGCCCAACAGCAACAACAATTCCAACAGCAATAACAACAATTGCAGCAACAACAGCTCATACAGCAACAACAGCAGCAAATCCAACATCAGCAACTGTAAATCCAGCAGCAGCATGAGATGAGGGGGACAAATCAGGGTGTTAGTTTTAAGTCTTTTCAGGCAATGAAGCCCCCAGAGTTTAAAGGAAAAGTAGATCATATTGCTACCAGGATATGGTTAAAGGAGATGGAAAAGGGCATTTGCGCTCACCAAGGTAAGTGAGGATTTAAAGACGGATTATGCTAGTTATTTTCTGAAGAATGATTCGAATTATTGGTGGGAATCTACGCGAGCTCTAGAAGAAGAAGGTCCTGTTCCATGGGCCAGATTCACAGAGTTGTTTTTGGAGAAATACTTTCCGGACTATCTCCAGAGTCAGATGGGGATGGAATTTTTGGAATTGAAACAAGGAGATAAGAGTGTTACGGAATATGTGAGTTCGGAAGCTCAACGAGCGAAGCGGTTTCAACAAGGGTTAAAGCCAGAAATAAGGAGTGGAGTTGTAGCTTTACAACTCAAAATATAACTTCGGTAGTCCAGGCTGCCCTAGTGATAGAAAGCGATCAGAGGTTAGCTGCAAAGGAGCAGGGTAAGAAGAAAAGGAAGTTTGAAAGTGGACCTACTAGGTCAGAATCAGGTGTAGCTAGTCAGAAGTTCCAGCGTTGGTCTGGAAGGAATAAGAATAAGAAGTTCAATAGGTAGAATTTCCCCCAGGCTAGGCCCAGTACTACCTCAGTTAACTCTACACCGACAAGGTTTAGTAAGCCAGTGGTTGATTGTAAGACATGTGGGAGGAAGCACAGTGGACAGTGCCGAGAAAATATCAACTATTTTAAGTGTGTCCAGAAGGGTCATTATTCCACGGAGTGTAAGTCTGAGATTCAAGGACTAACTTGTTTTAGTTGCGGCAAAGTGGGACACATAGCTAGGAATTTCAAGTCGGTGACCCAAGGTAATGTTGGAAGGAGCGTGTCCCAAGGACCAGCAACCAGTACTGCTAGAACTAAGACCTTTAAGATGACCAACAAATCTCCAGTTCATGATTCTGATGTGGTTGCAGGTATGCTTTCTTTTAATTCCGTACCTGTTAACGTTTGGTTTGATTCGGGAGTGTCCAAATCTTTTATATCTGTGAATTGTGTGAATAAGATGCAATTGATGTTAAAAGACTTAGAGGAACCTTTGACCATGGAAGTGGCTAATAAAGATAAAGTGCCCGTAAGTCAATTTTGTCCTAGATGTTCCCTAGAGATTTCAGGATATATGTTCCCTGTTGACTTAATACCTTTTGAGTTGGGAGACTTTGATGTTATTTTAGGCATGGATTGGTTGTCTCTATATAAGGCGAATATTGACTATAAGAAAAAGAGAGTTATTATGTACACCCCAGAAAATAAAAGAATCAGCTATTAAGGACAGAGGCAAGATAAAAAGTTCTTTTCAATAATGCAAGCAAAGAGATTGTTGTGGCATGGATGTGAAGCATATTTGGCTCATGTGGTGGATACGAAGAAAGAGACCCCTACTTTGGATGAGATACCCATAGTGAGAGAATTCCCTGACATTTTCCCAGAAGAGTTACCAGGATTGCCACCTGATCGAGAGATAGAGTTCTCCATTGATTTGATACCTGGAGCTGAAGCAGTTTCTAAGGCTCCATACAGGATGGCCCCAATGGAAATGAAAGAGTTGGCTAAGCAACTTCAGGAACTATTGGACAAGGGAGTTATTCGACCCAGTGTTTCTCCGTGGGATGCTCCAGTGTTGTTCGTAAAGAAGAAAGATGGGAGTATGAGATTGTGCATTGACTACAGAGAATTGAATAAGTTGACAATAAAGAACAAGTATCCTTTGCCACGCATCGACAAATTGTTTGATCAGCTTAAAGGGGCGTGTTACTTCTCAGAAATTTATTTAAGGTCTGGCTACCACCAATTGAAGATAAAGCCCGAAGATATCCCCAAGACTGCATTCTGAACAAGATATGGCCATTATGAGTTTCTAGTGATGTCGTTTGGATTGACAAATGCGCCAGCGGCTTTTATGGATCAAATGAATAGGGTGTATAAGGAGTATCTGGATAAGTTTGTTATTATATTTATTGATGACATCCTCATATATTCAAAGAATCCAGAAGATCATGCAATACATCTACAGATTGCCCTTCAGAAATTGAGAGAAAATCAATTTTATGCAAAGTTCTCCAAGTGTGAATTTTGGCTGACAGAAGTACAATTTCTTGGACATGTGGTGAGTAAGGAAGGTAATAAAGTAGACCCAGTAAAGATTAAAGCCGTATCAAAGTGGGAGCAACCGAAGACACCGACGAAAATAAGAAGTTTTCTTGGATTGGCGGGATATTATCGAAGATTTGTAAAGATTTCTCAAAGATTGCATCCCCATTAACCAAGTTGACCAGGAAAAATGAGAAGTTTGTTTGGACGGAAAAGTGTGAAGAAAGTTTTCAGGAATTGAAATGGAGATTAGTGACAGCTCCAGTATTAGCATTGCCAGATGAGACGGGAAACTTTGTGATCTATAGTGATGCTTCTTTGAAAGGCTTGGGTTGTGTACTAATGCAGCATGACAAAGTTATTGCTTATGCCTCCAGGAAACTAAAGCCTTACGAGCAGAAATATCCAGTTCATGACCTTGAGTTGGTAGCTATAGTGTTTGCTCTGAAGTTATGGCGTCACTACTTGTATGGAGAGAAATGCGATATTTATACGGATCATAAGAGCCTGAAGTACATATTCATGCAGAAGAATTTGAACATGAGACAGAGAAGATGGTTGGAACTGATCAAGGACTACGATTGTTCGATTAATTATCACCCAGGTAAAGCCAATGTGGTAGCTGATGCCTTGAGCAGAAAAGAAAGGTTGAATATGATTGAGATTGTGGAAGAACTAGCACAAAATTTGGAAAGAATGGAAATCGAGATTCGAGTACCTAGTGAAATTCGGGAGCAACTATATGAAGTTACCTTCCAACCGGCGTTAATGGAAAAGATTAAAAGGTGTCAAAAAGGAGTTATAAAACAAGAGTCGGATACTCTGACGAGAGAAGAGTTGTGTACTCATAAGGATAATCAAGGTTTGTATAGATTTTCATCCAGAGTTTGGATTCCTAATATAACGGAATTGAAGAATGAAGTATTACACGAGGCGCATAACTCTAGGTTTTCTATCCACCCTGGTAGTACTAAGATGTACCATGACTTGAAGAGAAACTTCTGGTGGCCAGGAATGAAGAAGGATATTGCCAATTGGGTTAGTAAGTGTCATGTGTGTCAAACGGTGAAAGCGGAGTATCAACGACCAAGTGGATTGTTACAACCTTTGGAGATTCCCCAGTGGAAGTGGGAAGATATTGCTCTGGATTTTGTAGTGGGATTGCCAAGGACGAGAGCAAATCACAAAGCTATTTGGGTAATCATTGACAGATTGACTAAGTCAGCTTATTTTCTTCCGATCAATGAAAGGTATTCTCTGGAAAAGCTGGTTAATTTATACTTGGACGAGATAGTTACCAAACATGGAGTGTCTGTGTTTATAGTTTCAGATCGAGACCCGAGATTTAATTCAAGGTTTTGGACTAAATTCCAAGAGTTCCTAGGAACAAAGTTAAATATGAGCACCGCTTATCATCCTCAGACAGACGGCCAAACTGAAAAAATGATTCAGACCATAGAGGATATGTTGAGAGTTTGTTTTTTGGATTTTAAGGGTAATTGGGATGAACATTTACCTTTGATTGAGTTCTCATATAATAACAGTTACCATGCCAGTATCGGGATGCCGCCTTACAAAGCTTTGTATGGACGTAAGTGTAGATCACCGTTGTATTGGGATGAGGTAGGAGAGAAAAAAATGTTAGGTCCCGAGTTGGTTCAACAAACCAGAGATGCAATAGTGTTGATTCGGAAAAGGTTAGAAGCAGCCCAGGATAGGCAGAAAAAGAGTGCAGATTTGCATAGGAAGGATATGAACCTCGATATAGGAGCTCTGGTATTACTAAAGATATCACCTTGGAAAGGGTTAGTGCGTTTTGGTCAGAAAGGTAAACTTAGTCCCAGATTTATAGGACCCTTCGAGGTTTTGAAGAAAGTAGGAAAGGTTGCTTATGAGATAGCGTTACCACCGCAGTGGAAGCACATTCATAATTTGTTCCACGTATCTATGTTGCAGCCTTATATTCCAGATTCGAATCAAGTCATAGAATATGAACCGATTAAGCTACAGCCAAATTTGTCCTATATGGAACAACCGATCCAAATCCTAGACCGTAAAGAACGAGTCCTTAGGAGTAAGTCGATCCCTATAGTAAAAGTTTTGTGGAGAAATCCTCGGGTAGAGGAGTCTACTTGGGAATTAGAGTCAGACATGCTTGATAAATATCCTCATTTGTTTAGCTAAGTCAGATTCTGGGGACAAAATCTTTTTAAGGGGGAAAGGATATAACGACTCGTGTATAATCTTTTATTTTTATATATTTTTTTCAAAGTGTAATGAAGGTTTAAATAATTAAATAAATGTGTGTATTGATTTTGGCAGCAGTTATTGATTGTTATTTATTTATTTGTTATCTGTTGATATGTGGAATTGGATTGTGTGATTATTTATTGAGTTATACGATTTTATTTCGCTTGTAAAAGTGATTTTATTATAGTTTTAATTCCATAAATATTTGGATTGTTTCTAAAATTGGTTTTATAATTTTATAATTTTAATAATTAATTTTAGGACTTTATAAAATTGAGAAATCAATATTTCACTAATTATTTATTTTAAATGATTTTCTGATTGCATTTATTTGTAAAATCCATATTTAATTATGGAAATCTTCAAAAATCATGAAACTCATATTTTATTAAGTCGTATTATTCTGAGAATTTAAAAATTATTTTGGAAATTTTCGGGATTCGTTTCACTCGCGTGTCGTTTCGTTTGATTGTTAAAAAGCGGGTATAAAGTGCGCATTAAAAATTGTTTTTAAAATTTGAAATTTATGTTTTCGTAACTTCGGGATATTTATATCATTTTAATTTTATTTTGGCAATTTTTTGAAACTATTTTAAGGGTGACTTGATTCGTTAAATTCAGATTTCGGGGCGAATTTTTGGTTCCCGGATATGTCGGGGATACGTGTCAAAATCTTAAAGAAAGAAATTGATACGTATCCAATTAATTGATACGTGTCACCAGCCCACAAACACACACACTCGCACGCGGTCTCTTCTTGTTTCTCTTCATTCTCTCTATTATCTCTTTGCTCTCTCTGTTCTCTCTCTATATTTCTCGGTTCCCTTTTACTTTTCTCCTTCTCGCCGGTTTCTTGTTCCTGTTCCGTCGCCGTGTTTATTCCGGTGGCTTGGTCTCGATTCCGGCTCCATTCTTCCTGGTATATACATATATACATACAACAACGTATATATATTGTGTGTGCAATTGTGTTGTGGGTGTGCGTCTGTGTTGTGTGTGTGTGTTAGTGTTTGTGGTGTTTGGCGGCTTGGCTGTGTTTTTGGCCGTCATCTGTGCTCCATGTTTCGCCTATTTTGGGTTTCGTTGGGCCTGTTCATTCGGGCCTTGCAGTTGGGCTGTGTTGCTGTTGGGCTCGACTGTCGAGCCAAAATTCTGCAGTGGGTTGATTAATAAAATTTTAATTTCTATTTTCCTTTTTCTACGGGAAAATAAATTAATAAGATTCGTGAAATAAAAACTTTTGTTGCGGAAGAATTATTTTAATTGGCGTAATTTATTTGGAAACCTGTAATATAACTGGCACCAATAAATTATACCACCGATGACGATGAACTTCGGTGAGTCAACGGTGGACGGTGATGACTTTGTTCTGAGTCCTAAATTTTATAAATAAAAAATGATTTACGTAAAATATTCTCGGACTTAAATAATTAATTATGAATTGTGTTGTGGTATAAGTTGTATGGAAATGTTGGAGACAATATTGTGGATTGTTGTGATTGTTGACATCGATTGTAATCGACGGGTAGGCTTATAAATAAATGAGTTGCTGCCAAAATTTTCTAAAAATGTATCTGTAAACGTATATATTTATGCTATACGTGTTACCCCTATTTGTGTTCGGATTACGTGATTACGTGATTATGTGTATAATAACTATATGAGTCGGGTTATCGGATTGGGTTATTAGGATTTGAGGATATCAAGCATGTCGGTATAACTGATTAGGGTACTCTATATTTGTAGATCCCAGTCGAGTTTCCCCAGGACCGAAGTCAACGTGAAAGCTACTTAGGGTTTTGTAAAGCGTTGCAAGGCAAGTACCCCTGACCATTCTTTTATGGTTCAGTACGTATGAATAGCTAAATGTTTTATTCTTGTAATGGAACATAAACGTTTTAAGTTACGTATTTCCTGTAGTTATAAATCACTGTTTTCAAATTGTTTTGGGGAAAAGTAACTTTGAAAGGTACCTATCTCGAATGAAATGATTTACGAACTGGATTTTATATGTGTGTTGGTAAAATGAATGGTTTTGGAAATGAGATAGGTACACGTGTTTTGAAAACTGGATAAAACGATCAGATATGGGATATATTGGGGCCAGAGTAGGCCTGTTGAGGTGGTGTAAGAGGCTAATTCGGTTGCGTGCACCATATAACCGATTAGTCCAGCAGGTCGGAGACCTAGCTAGTCTCTGAGTTCCGAAACAGGTAAATGGGATGGCAGTTAGAGCCGGCTGGTGTTGATAGCCTGATCAGTTGTCTTCACATATCCGTTACGTATCTGATTTGGATTTTTGATTCCCGCAAGGGTATGAGTAGTTGATACAACGGTTTTATAAATGTGAATAGCATGCTAAAATTGGACTCTGGTACTTACACAGCACACTACTACGTTGTTTTGATAAAGCATGCTAGTCAGTGATATCCAGTTATCTCAGATTTTTATTATATAATGTTGATGACATGATTACAGCTCTGTTCCTATTATTGTTTATATTACTGTTTTTATTCCGTTATTCATATGTTGGTACTGCTGAGCGACTATGCTCACCCTTGCAAACTGTTACGTATATATTGCAGATGCCTAGAAGACCAGTCAGACATACCCGTGTTCCCGCCCCTTCAGGACCCGGCTCCTCTGAGGTTGTTTGTATCAGTCCATGAGGTCTGATGAGTTGCTGAATAAAGTTAGAGTATGTTAAATGTTGAATAAGTTTTTTGTAATTATGTGAACCTGAATCATACTTAAACCTGGATCGGATCTTCGTTTGGGGTCAAGTTAGTATGTATATTAATAATAATCTTGTTGTTTATATTTTGGTATTAGTGCTTGGTGACGTCAACTCCTGACCCCGGGGTTGAGGCCGTCACACTAACAATGCAGCAAGAATTACAGAAGGGGGGGGGGTTGAATGTAATTCTAGTAAACTTTTTCTTAAACTATAAAATGTTCTAACTCAAACTATGTATATATATATGTTTTGATTTGCAAGATGCGGAATAACAAGTTAAGTGAATCAAAAACACAAAGTAATAAAAACATAAGCTTTTAAAACTTTCTGGTGGATTTGAAAGTATCCACCCGATATATATATATACATATATATATATATATATATATCGATTTAAGAACTCTGTGAAGAACAAGTTGTCTCACAACTGCTTTACAAGTGAACAAACAAACTACAGAGAAATTTTTAACAGTTACAGCCTTTTCTATTTCTCTTCTAAACGTGTTTGCTTCGTTTTTTATTTCACTAGCTACACTTGGTTTATATATCACCAAGTTTACATGGTAATAAGACAGGATAATAAAACAAAACTATCAAGTCAAACTCCATGCTGCTTCACTACTCTATTCCAGCATCTTTGAAAATCTTCTTAACTTGCATGGAAATGGTAATGCTCCTTTGTTCTTCATTTCCTTTTAAATAGGCTTCCACATTCCTTTTGCAAACACCCAACACATGTGACTGTGTTTTCACTGTCAACAGATGTTTGAATTGATCATCCGTCGGGTACATACTTGTCATCCGTCAGGTTGCCTTATTGATCATCTGTCGGGTAGCTTTGTTGATCATCAGTCGGGTAGCTATTTGACACTTGACTTCATTTTAATTATGCAGAATTACAAGACATCTTATATTTACAATTAATCAGCCTATTCTGCATATCTAATTAAAGTCAACATGACTTATATGCTACTACAGAATCTATACAAAGATGTTTGCAAAAATGTGCTACATGACTTATTGTTACTTAAGCTACTCACTCGATGGATGTCAAATCATCATCCGTCGGGACTATATTGAGTCATCCGTCGGGACTATATCTGATCATCCATCGAGTGCTACATTTTTCACTAAGTTAAATCTACTAAGGTGTTTTGTTAATGTAATCATCAAGTTCACAACATATTCCCAACAATCTCCCCCAATTTATGCCTACTAGAATTGTATTCATTAATTAAGAGAAACTTGATGATAACAAAATACCCTAAAAATACAGATTTAAAAAGGTAGTAGATAAAACTAAAAAGTGCTGCATTATTTACTGAAAAATTTACAAAACAAAGTGTTCAAAGATTTGCTCACAATCATTTTCAAGGTGCTCCTCTAGTCTGAGCAAATTGATATATTTCCTTGATTGTCTGGATTTCTTCCCAAGCCTCCTGTTGTTTTCTTCTATTTGATTTTGGAGCTGTTTGTGGAATTCAAGTTCATCAGATTCTGAGAGATCTAGCATTCCTTGCATTTCCAGAAGAGTTTCATTGCTAGAGATGCTCAACTAGTCTTCTAATATGAAGAATCTTCTAACTCCCTTATCATCCATGAATTCCATCAGCCAGTAGGGCCTAAGATGCACTCTACTCCCTGTGTAAGGAATAGTTAAAGTCTTTGGGAGTGCATCTTTGGCTCTAATACTCCTCAGTTCTTCAATCTTCTTTAGAACTAATCTTCTAGCTGTCACATTGAATCCAAAGTTCTTTTTGAAGGATGAATAAACTTTTATCAGTACAGATTGGCTCTCTTGAAGAATCCTGTGAAGTGGCCATGGTATCTCTTTTTCTCCCTTGTACTTGAATACTAACCTTTCAGGTAGATTCCTGTAAGCATCAATTCCCCGAACTTCTTCCATTTCATCTCGATAGAGGTTTAGATCAGAGAATTCCTTGATATCACAGATGTACATGATATCTCCCTTGTTGACCTTGGTTTGAGCTTTGGTTAGGGACTTGGATCTGAGAGTTGAGGGCTTCACTTTCTTGACTGCTCTGGTCTTTGTCTTCTTTGGCTTCATGAAATGAGGTAGATTGAGTTCAGGAATTGGTAGACTATCCCAGTCTATTGGCTCATCCTTTGGAACGATAGGTTCACCATGGACATTCTTGGATGGATCTATCTTGAATTCTTCATGTGCCACAGAGGGCATGGATGTTTGAGTTATTGTAGAAGTAGACTTATTGGGAAACTGATATTCCAATCCTTCTCCATCAAAGTTCTTTTTTCTCTTGGAGTGAAGTTTGTATCTAAACCTTCTTTTCTGCTGTGATTCTTCTTGCATTTTCAGATCCTTAGATCCGGTGGTTTCAGATGGTTGTTCAGGAATTTGTTGTGTGGGTTTCACAGCTTGCAACTTGGCCAAGATAGCAGCTTGCTCCTTCTTTTGTTTGAGCTTTTTAGCATCTAGAGCAGCTTGCTTCTTTTCTTGCTTCAATCTTTCCTTTTCTTCCCTTTTTGCTTCAGCAAATTGAGGGTGTCCAGCTACCACACAAATTTCCTTACCATTTCTGAAAACCTTGGCAATTCCCCTTTTCAATGCTGAATCAGCTGGATCCTTGTAGAATGTAATAGATCTTGACAACAGTTTCTTCTTATCAGGCTTTGGTGTCTCATACACTGTGTCCAAAGGGTTCTTTAGTGAAGATTTTAGGTAGTTCACCTTTGGCTTCATGATTAGACCTTCCTTTGGGGGTTTGATGCAGGACGTCTGGCCTCTTTCCAGATAGTTCATGCTCATATCATTCACAGAAATTTGCCTGACTTGAGAGTGATGAATGCCTGATTTTTCTGGCTTTTTTGCTAGACCAAATTTCTTTTGAATATCCTCATCAATTTTCTCCCAGTTTATTGGACTAAGCTGCTTCTTCTCAGCTGCTCTCAAAGTGGCTGCTGCTTCATTTATTAGATCAATGCTCTTTAGCTGGTGGCTTTGTGAAAGCAATTGTTGGCATAATTGCTTTACTCACTTGAATGTTAAGCACTTTTTGCTCCCCCTCACTCCTAGAACTCTCTTTCTCCCCCGTTTTGTTATCATCAGGCTGAGTAGAGGAGGAGGTCTGTGCAGCCACCAGTTTCTGAAGCAAGTCTGTTTGTTGAGCTTGGTGGAGATGAATTGTTGTGAGAGAGGCTTCCATTGTTGTCATTCTTGTATCCAAGGCATCTATCTTTGTGGCAATATCAGAATTCTTCCTGAGTTGTCTCTTAATGTCAAGCATTGTAGCTTCTAGAAGTTTAGAGTCCAACCTTTCAGAAATGTCCCTTTTCATTTGATCAATATCACCTTTGATAGTGTTGACATCTTGAGTATGTTGAAGACCTTGGATTTGTTGTAGTGCAGAGAAGCAAGGTGTGCTTGAAGGAGCTTCTTGGTGCTGGCATTTGTTGTGGTTTGAAGAGCAGAATGTGTCTGATTTATAAGTTGAATCAGGGTTGTCTTGAAATAGTGTTCATCACACTGCTTTGAAAATGCCCAAGATGGCATACCTGATCTGGAACTAGGGCCTACTTCTCCCCCTATGTCCAATGGCTCTTCTTCACTATCTCCACCCTCACCTTCAAAGAATTCTTCTGAACCACAAGTCTCATAATCAACATCACCAGCTGTTGAAGGCAAAGCCGTGATGGCATCCTTAGCTCTTTGCATGGACTATGTGGTGTACACCAAGTTTAGCATCCTTTCTGCATTGTCATTGCCCTGTCCAGCTAACAGTTGGTATGCTGGAACAGGGTGAGTAAATGCCTCAGCATACAAGGAGGTGGAATCTACAACAGCTTGACTTTGCTGAAATAGTTCCTCCCTATTAGTATCCTGGACATTCATTAACTCACTTACAATGACATCCACCCTTATATCTCCAGTACCTACATTTCTCTCATTATCTCTCTTTTCTTGCATCAAGGTCACCTTGACTCCTCACCCTCACACCCTCACCTTCACCATCTAAGGTAGGATTCCTCATACTCACTTTTTCCAGTTCTGAAGAAATGGACTGCATTAGATCACTCTTTTTCTCTCCTTTTTCCTGGGAGCAACCCAGACTCTCACTCAAGTCACTACCTTTCCTCAATCCTAATAGTGATTGCACAATTAGTAGGTCATCTGCACTTGTAACTATAGTTGAACTTTGGAGTTGTGCAGAGACACTCGACGGATATGAAATATCCATCGGGTTAGTAATTTGACTATCCGACGGATGACTGCTATTAGGCATATCCGTCGGGATACAATCACTACTCGACGGATGAACAATATCCATCGAGTGATTAGAAATGAATGAGTTTGGAGTGGAGACTATTGTGGATTCTGTGTAGATTGATGAAAATTTTGGCACAGATGTCTCAACAGTCTCAGAAAGAAATGGCAAGTGAGCCAACAAATCATCAAGAAGATGATGTTCACTTGCATGGATTTTTGACTTCTCCAACAGAGTTAAAGATGGAGAATATGGTTTTGATGTTTGAATCATGTCAACATCCAAAGAGTGTATGGGAGAATTTGGTGTTTGAGGTGTTTCAATTTTTACAGATTTTGGCTGTGACTCCACATTTGTTGGAGCCACATCAATTTGACTTTGAGATTGTGCAGTGGCTGGGTCTTTAGCTCCAGTTTGCAGTGTGTGTGTACCCTGTGCATCCCCAAGAGTTTTAGTTTTCTTCTTTCTTGTGTAGGTTTGTGGTGAACTTGTGTCCCTACCCCTTTTGTTATGTGCTCCTGGTTGAGAGCTTGTTTCAATAGTTACATCCTTTTGGGAGGATGAAACTAGAATTGAGCTTTTATCCTTATTAACAACCACAGTTTGTTGGGAAACTGTGGTGTGGCTTGGTTTGGGTACACTATGATCACCATCCTTATCCTTAAGGCTTTTTTGATTTTCACCCTGTCCCTCACCTGTCTTTCCCACCTTCACACTCCCCTCTTTATGTTTAGTGGATTTTACAACTGGCATCTTTTGAGAGACACCAGAGGGGACTTTCTTTGTCTTTGGTTTTGAAACTTTGGTTTTAGTAGCTTGGGTAGGCATATGTCTGGTCATTGACACAGATGCCACTGCTACACTAGAAGGCAAAGAAGTGTTTGAGGTTGGAAGAGTAGGGACAGGTTAAATTACCTCACTTACCTGAGGTGCCTCCATTACTGGAAAGTAGAAGAGTGACACCTCTTTGTGGTGATCTGCTCTATTGAGATCTGCAATAATTCTTCTCTCTTGAACCCAACAGTTTAACTTTTTGGTTGGGTTCTCAAGCACAATATCCTCAGAGAGGTGGTTAGCAAGCATCATGAAAAATCTAGCATAATAAACACTCTTACCCCTCTTATTAAGCTCTCCTAACTTAAACCCCAACTCAAACAAGACTAGATCACTAAAATTGAAGTATTTATCAGTTACTAGCATGTAAAGCATGTTGAGCATAGAGATATTAACAGAATCAAAATTGCTAATTTTTCCAGAAAATACTTTAGTAACTACATCACACAGGAAACTCCATTCTTTCCTAAGACCCAATCTCCTAATTTCACTTAATTTAGAGATGGTGAGTGCATAACCCATGGAGTTTAACATGTTAACAATATCAGTGTCTGTGTGTGGAGTAGAGACAATATTATCAGAAATCCTAAAACATGCTTTAATAATGTCACTATTAACACAGAATTCCTTACCTTTAATAGTGAAAGTGATGGTCTTGTCAGTTGAGTTGTACACTGCAGTCGTCCATATTTCCTCCACAACCTCACAGTAGATAGTGGGAGACTCCAGCATGGCATATTTGAGCTTATAACCTTGCACAAAATCCATCATTTTGTGGTAGTCGCCAGACTGTTGAATCCCCTTGTTCACTAGAGCCGTGAAATTGTTCTTCTCATAGATGAAGCCAGTTTGAGACATGATTTTGACGACTGGTGCCATTGTTAGAGAGTAAAAATTGTAGAGAGAGAGTAATTGCTTTTGAGATAGAAAGAAGTTATAGCAGATGAATTGTGAATGATAAAAGAAAAGAAATTATAAAAAATTCTGCTTTTATACCAAAAAAACTAACTGTAAAAAAAATAATATAGTAAAATAAAGTGACCAATAAAAATTGCCCAAAATAGCCGTTTAAAAAGATAAACTGTAAAAATTCCATCAATTATCCGTCGTGTTATTCTTAGAAACTATAAGTATACTCGATGGATAATGTTCAGAAAATTAGCGGCTAGGATTTAGACAATTCGTCGGATGAGGATAAACAGTTATCCGTCGAGTTATAAAAATTCCTGAAAAATAATTGATTTTATTAACAAATAGTATTCCAACGGATGATCGAACTTGATGGATAATGATCATTCATCGGGATGTAAATTTTGACTTAGCCAAAACTTCATCCAGGACTTAAAAATCAATTAAATTTCTGGCTGCTTTACAACTTGCAAAATGTCTGAAAAGATTCAAGAGTAATTAAGCATACCTAACTCACTTACCAATCTTGAAAAGGTGGATTCATCCAGTGGCTTGGTAAATATATCTGCAAGTTGTTTTTCACTTGGAACAAAATGTAGTTCCACAGTACCATTCATTGCATGTTCCCTTATGAAGTGGTACTTGATGTCTATGTGCTTTGTTCTTGAATGCTGTACTGGATTCTCAGTGATGGCAATTGGACTTGTGTTATCACAGAAAATAAGAATTCTTTCCACTTGTAGACCATAGTCTAGCAATTGGTTTTTCATCCACAGAATCTGTGCACAGCAACTGCCAGCAACAATATATTCAGCTTCTGCTGTAGAAGTAGAAACTGAATTTTGCTTTTTACTGAACCACGACACAAGCTTGTTTCCTAGAAATTGACAGGTTCCTTTTGTACTTTTTCTATCAATTCTACAACTTGCATAATCTGCATCTGAATAACCAGTTAGATCAAAACCAGAATCTCTAGGGTCCCAAATGCCAAGTTTTGGTGTACCTTTGAGATATCTGAAAATTCTCTTGATAGCAATTAAATGAGATTCTCTAGGATCAGCCTGAAATCTAGCACAAAGACATGTAGTAAACATTATATCTGGCCTACTAGCTATTAATTATAGAAGTGAGCCAACCATGCCTCTATAACTTGAAATATCCACAGACTATTCAGTAGTGTTTAATTTAAGTTTAGTTGCAGTGGCCATGGGAGTTTTTGCAGATGTGCGATCCATTAGTTCAAACTTTTTTAAAAGATCATAAATATATTTAGTTTGACTAACGAATATTCCATCACTAACTTGCTTAATTTGCAAACCAAGAAAGTAAGTTAGTTCTCCCATCATGTTCATTTCATACTCACTTTGCATCAATTTGGCAAACTTTTTGCAAAGTTTTTCATCTGCAGAGCCAGAAATAATATCATCTACATAAATTTGAACAAGTATGCTAGAGCTATTAACCTTTCTAAAGAATAAAGTTTTGTCTATAGTACCTCTAGTGAAGTGATTCTCTAAAAGAAACTTTGACAAAGTGTCATACCAGGCTCTAGCTGCTTACTTCAATCCATAGAGTGCTTTCAAAAGATAGTATACATGAGCAGGTAAATTTGGATCTTCAAAACCAGGAGGCTGACTGACATAGACTTCCTCCTCCAAATCTCCATTTAGAAAAGCACTCTTGACATCCATTTGATAGACCTTGAAATTGGCATGGGCTGCATAGGCTAAGAAGATATTGATGGCTTTAAGTCTTGCAACAGGAGCAAAGGTTTCATCAAAATCTATTCCTTCTTGTTGACAGTAGCCCTTAGCAACCAATCTAGCTTTGTTCCTGTCTACTATGCCATTTTCGTCCATCTTGTTTCTGAATACCCATTTGGTGTCTATTGGATTCTTTCCTTTAGGCTTGGGTACCAACTTCCAAATATTGTTCCTTTCAAATTGGTTTAGCTCCTCCTACATAGCTAAAATCCAATCAGGATCCAATAAAGTTTCTTCTACCTTCTTTGGTTCTTCCTTAGATAGGAAACTGCCATATAGACATTCTTCTTGAGTTGCTCTCCTTGTTTGAACTCTAGAAGATACATCACCAATGATGAGCTCAAAGGGGTGATCCTTTGTCTATTTTCTTTGTTGTGGTAGATTAGATCTAGATGAAGAGGCCTCATTGTTGTCTTGATGTGTGATTGAGTTTTGATTATTAGAAACTTCCCCTGAGTTTGTAAATCTATGATTTGAGAAAAAGGGACTTTCTATAAGTGATCTATTCTGACTTTCAGCTTCTTTTGATGACCCGACGGATGGTGTATTTTGAGTTCCGATGGATGAAGCTGATTGTCTCCCGATGGATGATGCAGATTGTCTGTTGACGGATGAAGTATTTTGTAACTCGATGGATGTTGAGTTATTAGCTTCATTGGTTGTAGATTTTTCCGCACTATCCTTAGTTGTAGTTTCTTGATCACTTTCATCATCACTGTCATCACTAACCATCTCCACATTGTCGAATTTGAGACTCTCATGGTAACCTCCATCTTGTAGTCCTTCAATCTTTTTATCATCAAGCATAACATGTATTGATTCCATAATAATGTTGGTTCTCAGATTGTAGACTCTGTATGCATTACCAACAACATATCCAACAAAGATTCCTTAATCTACTTTAGCATCAAACTTCCCATTTTGATCAGTTTGATTTCTCAAGATATAACATTTGCAGCCAAACACATGAAGAAAATTTAGAGTTGGCTTCTTGTTCTTGAAAAATTGGTAGGGAGTCATGCATTTTGCTTGATTAACCAAAGAAATATTCTGAGTGTAGCATGCAGTATTTACAGCTTCAGCCCAGAAGTATGTTGGTAACTTTGATTCTTCAAGCATTGTCCTTGCAGCTTCAATAAGTGATCTGTTCTTTCTTTCTACTACTCCATTTTATTGTGGAGTTCTTGCTGCTGAAAACTCATGCATAATCCCATTCTCTTCACAAAATGCTCTCATGATAGAATTTTTGAACTCAGTTCCATTGTCACTCCTGATCCTTCTTACTTTGAAATCAGGATGACTGTTGACTTGCCTTATGTGATTGATGATGATTTCACTAGCCTCATCTTTAGACATTAGGAAATATGTCCAAGAGAACTTTGAGAAATCATCTACAATAACTAGGCAAAATCTTTTCCTTGAGATAGACAACACATTGACTGGTCCAAACAAATCCATGTGTAGCATTTACAAAGGTTCTTCAATTGTTGAATCAAGCTTCTTTCTGAATGATGCTTTGATTTGCTTTCCCTTTTGGTAAGTGTCACACAGTCCATCCTTAGAAAACTCCACTTGAGGAATACCTCTAACCAGTTCTTTCTTTACATGCTCATTCATGGTCTTGAAGTTCAGATGGGATAGCTTTTTGTTCCATAGCCAACTTTCATCTTGACTTGCTTTACTGAGAAGACAAGTAACAGATTCTGCATTTGATGAGTTGAAGTCATCTAAGTACACATTTCCTTTTCTCACTCCAGTGAGAACCACTTTGTTGCTCCTCTTGTTTGTCATAACACAGCCTTCTGTATTGAAGGTTACTGAATTGCCTTTATCACAAAGTTGGCTGATACTCAACAAATTATGCTTGAGACCATCCACTAAGGCAACCTCCTCAATGATGACATTGTCTTTTGAAATTAAGGCATATCCCACAGTATAACCGTTACTGTCATCTCCAAAAGTAATACTTGGGCCAGCTCTTTCCTTGAACTCTGTGAGCAGGGTAGAATCTCCAGTCATGTGTCTTGAACAACCACTATCCAAGTACCACAGATTCTTTCTGTTTCCCTACACACATTAAAATCAAATCAAGTTGATTTTGGTACCCAAGTTTCCTTGGGTCCAGCCTTGTTAGCTTTCTTCTTTTGTTTCTTAGGTTTTATCTCATTTGACTTGGGGATATTAGATTCATCCTTAGTCATCTGAGTTGGACCTTTGAAACCATTCATTAAAATAGAATTATCATGCATATTTTGATTAACAGGAAATGGCATGGTATTTGCAAACATGTTATTCCAGTAGGGCATGCTAAGTGGCATTTGAGGCATACTAAATGCAGCATAATAAGGATTAGGTGCAAATGGCTTGTTAGCAAATTGTGCATTCATATTCTGTGCAAACATAGCATTCATAGGCATAAAAGGCATAACACTCATGTTGGGAAAAGAAAGTGGTACAGTCATGGAAGTAGGCATGACAATTTTGCAATTAACAGACAGATGATTAACACTTTCACACTTAACACAGATTTTTCTTGGAGCATACTTATCAGGTGTGTAGTTGTTATGTTTGTTAATCCCTACTTTCCCATTTCTATTGTTTTTCTTTTTAGCCTCTGTTTTAACCTCAATCTTTTGAGTCTGTTATTCAATTGCTTGATGGACATATGACCAACATTCACTTTCTTCTCCTACTTCACTTGACTTGATTCTCCTAAAATAAAGTTTTTGGAAACTGATCCATATTTTTCATTTAACTTGGCAAGTTTGGCTTTACTCACAATTTTTCTCAAAGCCGACGGATGAAGATTTATGTTACTCGACGGATAACCTTTTTGATTATCCGATGGATGACTCTCATCATCCGTCGAGTGTACATCTGTTAGCAGTCCTTCAACCAAATTGGATTCCAGCTTCTCTTTACTCTTTTTCCAGGCTGCATCACAGAAAGACTCAATACCTTGAACTTTGGTGATTTGAGCATGGACATCTCTTGATGATTTCCATGCCTTAATCACCTCTTGTTCACGATCAAGCTGCTTCTTCAAAATTTCTTCTTTCTTCAAGGACTCAGTTAATTCCTCCTTAGCAATCTTACATTCTATTCTCAATTTTTCAAATTCAATAAACTGAGACTCTAGCAAATTATTCCTCTCACTTAAAAATAAACTATTTTCTTTGATTTTAGCATTTTCCTTAGTGAGGGACTTAAGTGTAACACACAAATGATATAATTCTGTAGACATGTGAGTTATTGCCTCATTACACTCAGCTTTAGATAAATGTGCAAGGTTAGTGGTGATTACCTGATCACTTGAAGAACTTGTCTCTGTTTCATCAGACTTGGCCATTAGGGCTAGATTGACATAACTGACATCTTCATCCTCATCCAGACCATCTGCTGCCCAGTCATTTTCTTGTGTAATAAAAGCTCTTTCCTTTTATTTGAGCAACTCAAAATACTTCTGTTTATAATCTACAGGCTCAAACTTCTTCTTGCTGGAATCTGACTTTCTACACTCACTGGAAAAGTGCCCTACCAAGCCACATTTGAAACACTTGAATTTTGATTTATCCACCATGTTTCTATTTGGCTTAGCTGCTCCAAAGTTCTTCTTGAACTTGAGCTTGGAAAATCTTCTGGAAAGAAATGCAAGATGTTCATCAATATCATCCATATCATCTTGGCTCAAAGAATCTTCATTTTTGCTACCAGCCCCATGCCCTTGTTTTCACAGACCTTTAAAGTAGACTCAACAGCTTCTATCTTCATCTCCTTCTCTTTCTCTAACTCAGCAACCAGTGCAATGGACCCTCCTTTCTTTCTCCTTTCTCCATTCTTTCATCTTTCTCTATTTCAAGCTCATTAGTCTTTAGAATGCCATACAGTCTCTCTAGTGTAAACTCCTTGTATTCTTGTGAATTTCTCAAAGAGACTGTCATTGGTTTCCATTCTTTTGGAAGGGATCCCAGGAATTTGTTGTTAGAATCTTTAGTTTGGTAGACTCTTCCATGCAGCTTCAGAGCATTTAGTAGCTTTTGAAATCTACTAAAAATATCAGTGAGAGTTTCACCTTCTTCAAAGTGGAAATGCTCATATTGCTGAATTAGTAACTGCATCTTGTTTTCTCTAACTTGTTCAGTGCCATCATAAATTATTTGAATGGTGTCCCAAACCTCCTTGACTGTCTTGCAATTGATGATGTTGTCAAACATGTCACCATCCACTCCATTGAATAAAATTATCATGGCCTTCTTGTCTTTCCTGACTTGTTCAATATCAGGATCTGACCATTCATGCCTTGGCTTGGGAATTGATGGCTCATTTCTAGTTGCAGCTCTCATTGGTACATGAGGACCTCTCTCTATGCAATCCACATAGGCCTCATCTTGAGAAAGTAAATGAAGATGCATCTTTACCTTCCAGTGATGGTAATTATCTTTGTCCAGAAAAGGAATCTTGACTTCAACATCCTTCTTGTTCATCTTGCTGTTTGTTGTGATATTTAAACTATTTGTGCTTCAAGAGCTTGCTCTGATACCAATTGTTATTCCCTAACAATGCAGCGAGAATTACAGAAGGGGGGTTGAATGTAATTCTAGTAAACTTTTTCTTAAACTATAAAATGTTCTAACTCAAACTATGTATATATATGTGTTTTGATTTGCAAGGTGCGGAATAACAAGTTAAGTGAATAAAAAACATAAAGTAATAAAAACACAAGCTTTTAAAACTTTCTGGTGGATTTGAAAGTATCCACCAGATATATATATATATATATATATATATATATATATATATCGATTGAAGAACTCTGTGAAGAACAAGTTGTCTCACAGTTGCTTTACAAGTGAACAAGCAAACTACAGAAAAATTCTTAATAGTTACAGCCTTTTCTATTTCTCTTCTAAAAGTGTTTGCTTCGTTATTTGTTTCACTAGCTACACTTGGTTTATATATCACTAAGTTTACATGGTAATAAGACATGATAATAAAATAAAACTATCAAGTCAAACTCTATGCTTCTTCACTACTCTATTCAAGCATCTTTGAAAATCTTCTTAACTTGCATGGAAATTGTAATGCTCCTTTGTTCTTCATTTCCTGTTAAACAACCTTCCACATTCCTTTTGCAAACACCCAACGCATGTGACTGTGTTGTCACTGTCAACAGATGTTTGAATTGATCATCCGTCGAGTACATACTTGTCATCCGTCGGGTTGCCTTGTTGATCATCCGTCGGGTAGCTTTGTTGATCATCCGTCGGGTAGCTATTTATCACTTGACTTCATTTCACTTATGCAGAATTATAAGACATCTTATATTTACAATTAATCAGCCTATTCTACATATCTAACTAAAGTCAACATGACTTATATGCTACTACAGAATCTATACAAAGATGTTTATAGAAATGTGCCACATGACTTATTGTTACATAAGCTACTCACTCGATGGATGTCAAATCATCATCCGTCGGGACTATATTGAGTCATCCGTCGGGACTATATCTGATCATCCGTCGAGTTCTATATTTTTTATAATGTTAAATCTACTAAGGTGTTTTGTTAATATAATCATCAAATTCACAACATATTCCCAACACAATAAAATGCACGCATTCCTGCCGTAGAAATTGTTTAGCTTGAATTATCGTTAAGAACTTCTTCGCTTGCTTCTGCCCCTTAAACGTTACCATTTTCTCGTCTGGTATCTTTACAATTACCTTCTTATTATGACAGTCTATCCGAGCATCGTGCTTACATAACCAATCCATTCCTAAAAAAATGTCAAACTTTTCTACCTTAAATGGTATCAGATCCACACAAAATTTATTACCAAAAATTTCAATCTCACAATTTACACAAACTTGATTAACATATACACATTTTTGATTGGCTAATTCCACGGTCATTATTTCATTAAAACACTCCACCGAAAAATTTAGCTTATTAACAAAATCATGAGAAATAAATGAGTGAGTTTCCTCTAAATCTATTAATACTTTGGCACATAAAGAATTCAAATTAGGCATACCCGTGTTAGTCGCTAAACACACGCTAATAATACACGCAAGTATACGAGTTCGCAAGTAGTATAGAATCTTTTCTAGTTCGTTCCCACGGAGACTATATTGGTTAACTATCTAAATTACGCACCTACACAACAATGTATGGTTATTATTCAATGCTAAGACTATAACAAAGTGAGGTTGATTATAACTAAGAATTACGCTAACAATTATAACTAAGAGAATAAAATACACTGTGTTAATATATGACAAACATGGGATTCTAACTTCATTAAGTACTTCATTCAATAGCCTTATTATTCTCAACCTTAGCATGCAATGGTGATGACACTAATCAGAAAACACGAAACTAATAAACGCCAACTTTCGTTGCACGAGTACCATTCTACCAGACATCCACAAAAGAGATAGAAGCTGAATAGGCACCAATTATATTGAGACCCTATATATCTATAAAATTTGACAACATAGCGGTTTAAGCACAAGTTATCTATCTTGATTACATTAGGCAAGTAATATGGGTAAAATTACCTACGAATCATGCATAACAATACATGAACCTATGCTAGCATGGCAAGTTCAAAATCCTTGAATTCGCTTTCACTTCATTAAGAATTAACACGTTATCTTATAAGTTCGCGATGCTCATAAGACGAATAAGCACAACCAATACTAGGATATCATATAATCACCACACACTAATGCATCAAATAAATTAACTAATGAAATCCATAAATAAATCCCCTAGAACCCCACGATAACTATTAGCCCATAATCGAACTCATTGCCAATGTGGGTTCCAAAGAAAACATGATATAGCAAATGTAGTCTTTATACGAATAAATAAACCAAAGTACACATAATAATATAGGTTCACCAGCGCAGCCGCGCGCTTCACCAGCGCGGGCGCGCGCAACATCAGCGCGGGTGTGCCGACCTTCTGCCAAAAAACTTTATTTTCTTTTTTTATTCCTTGCATCTTCGAGCCAGTCTTTCAAGCTTTTATTCCAACACATCCTAAACACCATATTAGCATCAAAACAATGCTAATTCACCTGATTCATGAAGTAAAGCCTGAAATGCAAAACCACTTGAAAATACGTTAAAACATAAATAACTTGAGTATAATACACCACCTCAAATCTTATTAGAGCATAAATAAGTGTCATAAATTCCACTTAACACACCCCCAAACTTGAATCGATGCATGTCCTCAAGCATAAACAGACTCAAAGAATAAGAAATAAAAATAATGCATGAATGCAACTAATATGAATGTAACGATCCCCAAAGAATAACTAAACCAATAAACTAGCAACACCTCAGCAAATGCAATTATAAGCATAAAGATCCATCAAATCTCACAAATCAATCTACACACCAGAGACGTGCGTGTGTACAAATGCTTATAGATATACTATTGCAACTAGATCGACAACCTTAACTCACCACTCATCAAGACAATCGCAGGTTTATAAACATAATAAAAGCTAGACTCAAAATAACTCATAACACTTCAATTCTTATATCGGAGTTAATCATGGATTCATGCTTTTATTCAAACAAAACAAAACACATATGCTTATTTGATCGTGCAATGAGTGAGGTCCACAAAAGACTTATACAATAGTACCCATGTAGTGAGCGTTAGGTTAGCGGATCCCAGACTATACAAGCCTTAGGTCACTAGGCACAAAGTCCCCTAAGAACTTAATAACTCGAGTACTAAAGAGCCCACTCGTGATCAATTATACATAACACATATTCTCATTTTTTTTCTTTTTTTAACAATTTCCGAATGAGTGTGTTTCGCTCCATCTCCTTCAACCTTAGATTACTCATAAAAATATTAGCCGGCTACTAGCCATTTGACACCTAGCCACACAACTAGCATTAAAATCCAATTTCCTCCAATTTTTAAATATCCATGTCTTTTATTATTAAGAGAATACCCTAAATTCTAAATATAAACAAGCGATTAAACCTCGACAAACCAACAAATCATGACTATGATCTAGCGCTCTAGAAACCTATAAGACTTAGTGAAATACAAGTGTCTCTAGCATGAAAATCAATCCAATAAGACTCAACATCACTAAATACGACATCACTACACTAGCATCAATATCACCAATAAATCGGAAAAATTATCTAAGGGAATCATAATATAATGCAAATGCATGAAACTACATAAACAAATCATCATAAAAACTACCAAAAATAATAAAAAAACTACATGGCAAAATATATGTAATTATATGAATTAAACTATCATGAACATGCAAACTATATGAGACTCACACAAGCATATTCCTTCAACTACTACCCCCAAACTTAAAATATTCACTGTCCTCAGTGAAGGTAATAGTAAGAAATCAGCCATACCTACTCAGAATCAGAATCATCACCCTCAATGGCTGGAGTGTCAAGTGTGTCCGGAGGTGGATACACGGAATCCTTACCAAAGACTGTCCACTGGATGTTAACTCCCGTAGCTCTAAATACAGTCCCAGGTGCTTGGGTGAGATCGCGTGCAAACCGACCGTGGATGTCGTGCATCACACCCATCCTCCGTGCAAGACACATATACTGTGTCGAACTCAAACCAGCTACCATATCTGCTCCTGCTGCTTCTGCTGCGATGGCCCCCCTTCATCTCCTAACTGAGATCTCCATACAGTCCTGCTCTCCTGACCAGCAGCTGGCATCCCACCAGGTAGGTCGTCAAAAGTATATCAAAGCCCCTTCAGATCGGGCATGCCTCCATCCTATTCCTGCATCGTAGTCAAAGTAGTGCTATCAATCGGCGCACTCGGAATCTGTAACTGTTCATGTGCGGGACAATGCACACCAACTGCCACACACAACTTCGTCACCACAGATGCATACAGAATAGACCCCGTAGTGCTTCCCCTCAAAAACCTCAAAATACCCTGGTAGATAACCATCCCCAAATCAATATAATCTCCCTGAAGAATGGCCCACAACAGCCGTGCACGCTCAACAGTAACCTCATGCACATGTGAAGATGGCATGATATTAGCACATATAAAAGCGTTCCGGGCATGGGTAAACCTATTCATACCGGACGTCGGAAACGTAGAATACTCGGCGGCTGTGCCTTTCTTGATCTTCCAGTGTGTGTCGGGCTGGCACAGAGTAGCCACAATGAGATCCAGATCAAAGTCCTCTAAAGTCTTATCGTTCCAGGTATCCTGCTCCACCTTCCTCGCAGGCTGCTCAATCACTGTCCTTATAGCCTTAGCACTATACTCAACAGTCCTCCCTCTCACCACCGTAAAACCATTCTTCTCCTCCTTGGCGTTAGCGTAGAACTCCCGCATAAAACTCATGGGCACAACAGTGGGAGCCTCACAAAAAGGTACCTAGCTCATCTCGAAAATCATCTCCAACAACTTACCATCCTTCCCGGATGGCAGAAATCCTCTCTCCTTAGAAATAGGCTTCGTGAGAAGCCTCGTGTACTCCTCCTCAGGCTCAGGAGTAGAAAACCTGGGCCTCACACCACCAGCAGATGATGAATCGGTGGCGCTACTTCCAACTTGAGTTCTCTGTCTTTTTGGTGCCATCGGGATTGAATAAAATTGAGTAAAAGCTTAAGTGTTTAGAGAGAATATGTGTTTGAGAGTTTGTGAATTGGTGGAGAAGATGTATGTAAGTGTATGTATTTATAGGTGGAGGGGTGTGAATTCGATAAGGAATAGAAGTGGGATTAATTTTGGGAATCGTGGGAATAATGGGATTGATTGGGATAGGGAATTATGGGATGTGGTAGAGTAAAAATCTGGTTAAAATTGATTTTGGAATTAAAATCCCAATTTTCACTAATAAAACTACTGTATTTATTTTTATTTTTCGAACAGGGACCGACGCGACGGCGCGCAGAGACAGCGCGGGCGCGCGTAACTTCTGGAAAACTGGCGCGGCCGCGCGCTGAAATAGCGCGGGCACGCATGGCTACTGGAAAAACGGTGCGGCCATGCGCTTGGTTTGCGTGGGCGTGCCCAGCTTCTGTAGTTGGCCTTGAAATTTTTTCTTTTTCTGATTTTTTTGTGATTTTTTCCTTTCTTCTTGCTTCCTCTACATACTAATGTACAACATACTTGGGTTACCTCCCCATAAGCGCTTTTTTACGTCGCTAGCTCGACGTAGAATCTCGAGATCAAGTGGACAATAAAACTACACTAACCACCTCGCGGTTTTCCATATCACCATAATAATGCTTCAACCGTTGACCATTTACCTTGAATGCTTGGCCCGAATCATTCTCAAAAATTTCCAACACTCCATGTGGAAACACAGTTTTGACAATAAAAGGACCTGACCATCTTGACTTTAACTTTCCAGGAAAAAGATGGAGACGAGAGTTGAATAAAAGCACTTGTTACCCCGGCACAAATTTCTTGAGCACTAGACCCCGATCGTGCCACCTTTTGACTTTCTCCTTGTACATTTTGTTGCTCTCGTAAGCTTGAAGTCGGAATTCGTCAAGTTCGTTCAATTGAAGCATCATTTTCTTACCAGCTGCATCCAAGTCCTGATTCAATTTCTTCAAAGCCCAATAAGATTTATGCTCGAAATCCACCGACAAATGACACCCCTTACCATAAACCAACTGGAACGGAAAAATTCCCAATGGAGTTTTATATGCTTTTCTATACGCCCAAACAACTTCATCAAGCTTCAAAGACCAATCCTTCCTTGATGGACACACTATTTTCTCTAAAATGCGCTTGAATTCTCTGTTAGATACCTCAGCTTGACCATTTGTCTGAGGATGATAAGCCGTAGCAATGTGATGATTCACATAATACCTTTTCATCATAACAGTAAACTTGTGATTGCAAAAATGCGTCCCCTCATCACTGATTATGACTCTTGGAGTTCCAAACCTTGTGAATATCTGCTTGTGAAGAAAATTAAGCACCACTTTCGCATCGTTCGTTGGCAACGCCTTAACTTCAGCCCATTTTGATACATAATCAACCGCCAACAGGATATACTGATTGTTGCCAGATGAGACAAATGGCCCCATGAAGTCAATTCCCCAAACATCGAAGACCTCAACCTCGAGAAGCACATTAAGAGGTATCTCATCCCTGTTGGACATATTACCCACACGTTGACATCGATCACATTTCAAAATGAACTGATGAGCATCTTTAAACAATGTTAGCCAAAAGAAACCTGCTTGAAGAACACGAGCTATTGTCTTTTCTCCACCATGATGTCCTCCATAAGCCGTTGAGTGGCAATCTCGCAAGATCCCTCCTGTTTCGCTGTAAAGAATACATCTCCTGATGATTTGGTCAGCTCCTTGGCGAAAAAAACCTGGCTCATCCCACATATACCACTTCTTTATGTAGAAACTTCTTCCTTTGAGCATAAGATAAGTCGAGAGGCATGATATTACTCACAAGGTAGTTCATAATGTCTGCAAACCACGGCTCTTCTTCTTGCACTCCAAACAGCTGCTCATCGGGAAAAGATTCATTTATCAATGTCTTATCCAATGAAGTAGCATTAGGATTCTCTAATCGCGAGAGATGATCAACAACTTGATTTTCAGTTCCTTTTCTATCCTTGATCTCTAGTTCAAATTCTTAGAGCAAAAGAACCCATCGAATTAATCTAGGCTTAGAGTCCTTCTTCGAGATAAGATATTGAATTACAGCGTGATTAGTGAACACTGTCACCTTAGTCCTAAGTAGATAATATCAAAATTTCTCAAAACCATAGATAATAGCTAAAAGCTCTTTCTCCGTAGTAGTGTAATTCAGTTGAGGACCATTGAGGGTCTTACTAGCATAGTAGACCACATGAAAAATGTTGTTCTTCCTCTGCCCAAGAACTGCTCCAACTGCATAATCACTTGCATCACACATCATCTCAAAAGGTTCATTCCAATTGGGTACAGTTATGACCGGTGCCATAATTAGACTCTTCTTCAATGTCTCAAAAGCTGCAAGGCACTCGTCATCAAATTTAAAAGGAACATCTTTCTCTAGTAAACTGCACAATGGCTTTGAAATTTTCGAGAATTCTTTGATGAAACGCCTGTAGAAACCCACATGACCAAGAAAACTGTGAATTCCCTTGATAGAAATAGGTGGGGGAAGATTCTCAATGACCCTTACCTTGATAGAAATAAGGCATCGGACCTTAGCAATTGATCAAGTTCCGATGTGACCACCGAATCGACCAACTAGACTTTTAAGCACTCCTCATTATCAGTAGGAAATTTCATAGCATTGAACACATTGAAAGTTACATCCTGATCCAACACTCGCATTATAAGCTCACCCTTCTACACATCAATCAAGGTTCGGCCAGTTTCCAAGAAAGGCCTTCCCAAAATTATGGGAATCTTCTTATCCTCCTCGAAATCAAGAATGACGAAATCAGCAGGGAAGATGAGTTTATCCACCTTGACCAAGACATCCTCCACAATACCTCTCGGATATGTAATAGAACGGTCGGCCAATTGCAAAATCATGTAAGTTGGTTTAGGATCAGGTAAGTCCAATTACTTGAAGATTGACAAAGGCACCAGATTTATGCTAGCTCCCAAGTCATATAAGCATATGTCAAAAGTCACTTTCCCAATAGTACATGGAATAGTAAAGCTTCCTGGATCCTTAAATTTCGGAGGCAACTTCTGCTGTAGCACATCATTGCATTCCTCCATGAGAGCGACAGTCTATAAATCATCTAGCATCACTTTCCGAGAGAGAATACCTTTCATAAACTTTGCATAACTAGGCATCTGCTCGAGAGCCTCAGCGAAAGGTATGTTGATATGAAGTTTCTTGAACACCTCCAGAAACTTCTCAAATTGCTTGTCCAGCTTTTTCTTCTGCAGCCTCTTAGGAAAAGGAGGTGGAAGATAAATCTGTTTCTCCCCTGTATTATCCTCAAGCAGAGTGTGCTCGACAGTATTCTTCCTTGGTTCCACTTCTTCATCCTGCTGCTCTACTTCTTTTGCAGCTCCAGCTTTTTCAGTCAACTCTTGAGTTTGTTCGGGATTAGCAACCTTTCTAGACCTCAAAGTGATTGCCTTTACCTGCTCTTTAGCTTCCTTCTTTCCTGGCAATTCAGTGTCACTAGGTAGTGTACCAGGCTGACGATTTAGCAAGGCATTGGCAATTTGCCCAATTTGATTTTCCAAGGTCTTGATAGAAACAACTTGGCTCTTGCACATAGCTTCAACTCCTCTAATTCAGATTTTTCGTTAGCTGGTTGCAGCTGGAGTTGTTGTTTTGGTGCATACTGCGGTTGCTGAAAACCAGGGGGGTTGTACTGCTTAGCTGGATACTGCTGATAAGGCTGTTGAACCGCATTCTGAACATTGCTCCAACTGAAATTAGGATGATTGCGGCTGTTTGGATGATAGGTGGCTGGCACAGGTTGCTGCGATCGCTGGAAGTTGCTCACGAACTGAGTTGATTCATTAGAAATTACGCAATGATCAGTCTCATGGGCACCAGCATAAAGCTCACAGATACTAGCGATTTGATTAACTCCATAATTAGCCAAAGTGTCCACCTTCATCGTCAACGCCTTAAGTTGGGCAGCGATAGCAGTTGCTGCATCCAACTCCAGAATTCCTGCAATTTTTCCCTGAGTCAGTCTCTGAGAAGGATTCTGGTACTCATTAGCAACCATCAGTTCAATAATTTCATAAGCTTCATCATAGCTCTTAGCCCACAAGGCTCCTCCTGATGCTGCATCAAGTATGGGCCTAGAAGTAGGACCCAATCCATTGTAAAAATAGTTGATAATCATACAGTTAGGTATGCCATGGTGTGGGAACTTTCTTAGTATCTCTTTATATCGATCCCAAGCCTCACACAGAGATTCTCCAGTTTGCTGCGCGAACTGGGTAAGAGCATTCCTGATTGCCGCAGTCTTTGCCATGGGAAAAAATTTAGTGAGAAACTTTTGAGCAAGATCTTCCCAAGTTGTGATAGACCCTGCCGATAGAGAGTGTAACCAGTACTTAGCCTTGTCCCTCAAAGAGAATGGGAAGAGTCGCAGCTAGATAGCATCTTCAGTCACGCCATTGAACTTGAAAGTGTCGCAGATCTCGATGAAATCCCTGATCTGCATGACTTGATCTGAGTTCTGTATCATCTGGATCGTGTTTGACTTGATCTCAAAAGTGTTAGCCGCGATGGCTGGTCTAATAATGCTAGACTGAATGTCATTAATATAAGGCTTATAATAGTCCATCAGAGCCTTCAGATTCTCTGCTTAATCACCCATAGCTACTACAATTGGCTCTTCAACTTTCTCATCTTCTTCTACCTTCTTTTCTTCCTCAAAAACTTCCCTACAAATTACCACAAGTTCTTCCTCGGCTTTATCCAGTGTTCTCTTGTAATTACGCGAACACGTATGCATACACCCTTGCTAGATCACCTGAAATAAAACAAGGAAACAAATAGGTAACAATGTCCGAGTCAATGAAATTTAATGACCATTGATGGAAAACACATAAACTAGTAATTAACACTGCAGTCCCCAGCAGCGGCGCCAAAAACTTGTTAGTCGCTAAACACGCGCTAATAATACACGCAAGTATACGAGTTCGCAAGTAGTATATAATCTTTTCTAGTTCGTTCCCACAGAGACTGTATTGGTTAACTATCTAAATTACGCACCTACGCAACAATGTATGGTTATTATTCAATGCTAAGACTATAATAAAGTGAGGTTGATTATAACTAAGAATTACGCTAACAATTATAACTAAGAAAATAAAATAAACTGAGTTAATATATATGACAAATATGGGATTCTAACTTCATTAAGTACTTCATTCAATAGCCTTATTATTCTCAACCTTAGCATGCAATGGTGGTGACACTAATCAGACAACACGAAACTGATAAATGCCAACTTTCGTTGCACGAGTACCATTCTACCAGACATCCACAAAAGAGATAGAAGCTGAATAGGCACCAATTATATTGAGACCCTATATGGCTATAGAATTTGACAACATAACGTTTTAAGCACAAGTTATCTATCTTGATTACATAGGGCAAGTAAGATGGGTAAAATTACCTACGAATCATGCATAACAATACATGAACCTATACTTGCATGGCAAGTTCTAAATCCTTAAATTCACTTTCGCTTTATTAAGAATTAACACACTATCTTATAAGTTCACGACGCTCATAAGACGAATAAGCACAACCAATAATAGGATATCATACAATCACCACACACTAAGACATCAAATAAATTAACTAAAGAAATCCATAAATAAATCTGCTAGAACCCCACGATAACTATTAGCCCATAATCGAACTCATCGCCAACGTGGATTCCAAAGAAAACATGATATAGCAAACGTAGTCTTTATACGAATAAATAAACCAAAGTACACACACAAGAATATAGGTTCAAATAAAGAAGAAACAAACATCCAAATTAAAACTCAAAACAAAGATTCACAAGAATAAACTAGATCGTCTTCGCCTTTGTTGAATTGTGCCAAAAGATCTTTTGCCGTCTTCTCCTCCCCTGATGTCTTCAAACTCTGAATTATAAATTATATTCTATTAATAAATGACCTAAGTTATGTTTATATAGCAGTCCAAGCACCCCAGGAGTCCAGAATTTGAATTATAAAAGAATCAGGATTTTTAATTCCCGACCCAGCGCGGCCGCGCGCTTCACCAGCGCGGGTGCGCTGACTTTCTGTTCCCTGGCGCGGGCGCGCGCAATATCAGCGCGGGCGCGCCGACCTTCTGCCAAAAAACTTTATTTTCTTTTCTTTATTCCTTGCAGCTTCGAGCGAGTCTTTCAAGCTTTTATTCTAACACATCCTAAACACCATATTAGCATCAAAATAATGCTAATTTACCTGATTCGTGAAGTAAATCCCGAAATGCAAAACCACTTGAAAACACGTTAAAACACAAATAACTTGAGTACAAATACACCAACTCAAAGCTTATTATAGCATAAATAAGTGTCATAAATGCCACTTAACAACCTGCCATGACATCAGTATCCTGGATAGCTTCCTTCACAGACATGTAAAAAACTCTGGCCCTTGGAGTCTCATTCACTACTGGAGTGGATCCCATGATTCTCAATGCATTGCTGACTGGGGTGGGTGTCTTGCAATCTCATGCTATGTATCCCAGCTTTCCGTATTTAAAACATGTAAATCCAATTGTTGGAACCTTAACTGCTGGATTCCGGGTAGGCTGGTCTGTGTTAACCGGCTCTTTAGCTGACTGGTTACGACACTCCCTTGAATAGTGTCCTTTCTGATTACACTTGAAACAAACTATATTAAACTTATTATAAACTCCTTCATGTTTCTTCTCACATACCTGACAATCCGTAAAAGTTAGCCTTAACTGATTTGGCTGGTTCACAGTGGCTGGACGGTTGCCTTGACCTCCGTCGCCTGCATTTTGTTTCTTGTAATTAAAACTTCTCCCTGGCTGAAATTTGCCCTTCTTCTGATTAAAATTTGGAAACTTCCCAGCTTGGGACTGACCTTCAGTTCCTTTAAACTTTTTTTCTTACTCTCCTTTTCTTTCTGAGACATCTCGCTTTCCACTTCTGCAATCATGGTCTTCTGTACAACTCACGCATAGGTATCCAATTCAAATATGGCTACCTTCCCTCCGATCCATGGCTTTAAACCTTGCTAAAATCTGTTGGCTTTCTTCCTGTCAGTATCCACATATGATGGTACAAACCTTGACAATTCCTCAAACTTGCTTTCATAATCAGCTACCGATATATTCCCTTGCTTTAGCTCCAAAAACTTCAATTCCATCTGATCTTGAACGAACTGGGAAAAATATTTTTCTAAAAATAACTCTCTGAACCTCTCCTAAGTAATAGCTTTTGGACCTTCCAATATCTTCACAGTTTCCCACCAGTAAGTGGCTTCATTCTTCAAATAATAACTTGCAAACTCAACCTTATGTTCCTCCTTAACCTTAACCAAAGCAAATGCCTTCTCTATCCCTTTTAACCAAACACTCGCATTAATTTGATCTAAAGAACCTTTGAATTCTGGTGGATTCATCGCCTAAATAGTCTTAAAAGTTACCTGGGGGTTAGTCTGTCTTTGTTGCTGTTGAGTTAGGTGAACTGTTTGTTGAGCCAAAATCTGAAGAATCTGGGCTAATGTTGGGTCTATGGGACCTGGGTTTGCATTCTGGTTGTTGTTGTCTTGGTTGTTGTTGTTGGTTTCTTCATTTTGGTTGGTAGAACGGGTATTTCTTCTAGGAGGCATTTTCTGTAAAGAATCAAACAACTTATTTAGCCTTTAAATCAAATCCTTTTTATGGAAAGTTTTTTTTATAAAATAAAATTATCCCCTTTTGAAAATAGTTGTAACAATTGAACTAAGTAAATTGCATGCTTCTTTACAGAATGTAAACATTTAAGGGGATAGGGTACATGGTATCACAAGAGTTATAGCTGGTGCAATAAGTAAAGTAAGATAAAGCACGTGTAGTAATGTAAATGACAATGTTGGAAAAGAAAAGGTAGTGATATATAGATCAAAGTTTTGGGTAGTACAAGTGTGAAAACACTTCAAAAGTAAAAGCAAAAGAGGAACAACAGGCCTACACAGTACTCAGCAGATCTAGTCTATAAATACAAGCCAAAAGTCTATTGATACACATTACACACTAATGTACATAACAAAATAACCACAACTCTGGCTCAACATCCCTGTCTCTGCATCTCTGTCTCTAGCTCCAAGAAAACTCTGGTCCACCAAGCCTCTCAAGATTCTCCATCACCTCTTTGGCCCATCCCATAAGAGCATCAGGGCCTGCATACTCACATGTAGCTCCATGCAGTCTAGCCTCAAGAATCCTCTGTGTCACATGAATCTCCTCTCGAAGCTCCCTCACACTCCGGTCAATATCTGTAGTCCTCACTATATGCTGCAGCTCTCGAATCTGTGCCAACAGGGTCTCACATTCCAAAAGAAGAGCCTCATACCGAAAATAAGGAACATGATGTGGAGTAGACTAAAATGGTGCACCTGCAACTGAATGACCAGTAGAATCCGAACCAGCAGGTGGGGGTCCTCGGATAGGTGGTCTCATACCAGGAGGTGGAATAGCTCACAGTGGTACAACCTCTATCACAACCGGAGGTAGTATAGCCAACACCGGTGGAAGAACAGGATGTGGATCAGAAGATGGGCCTCCGATTGAGGGCTCCGAATGATCAGCCGGCACTGAAATGAAGGAATCTGCCATTGCTACTATCTGAAATCATAACACAAAATAAAAAACTCAAACCACAACGGATATCATACTAACACTTATTATATAGTCATACTCAACCTCTCGACATTTTATATTTCTATTCCTTACTTCTAATCCTAACCCTCTACCCATTCCCGACAATCTAGGCTTGTGTTAGTGACTTATAACTTGTAGCTTTGATACCAAACCTGTGGCGCCCTCCAAACCCGGGTCGAAAGTTTGGGGTCTAAACGCACACACACACCTTGTATATAAACCTGCTTATACCAATAATAAAGATAATGATATGCAGTGACCCTACTTACCAACTTTCATGGATCGCAACAGGTTGAAGTATGCACACAAGCCACACAAACACACTTATATTACAAATGTCCAAGCCAACCTATTCAAATTTACAACTGAATATTAAATATTCTTATAACTTATTAAACTTAAACTATTTCAAAAGTCTTCAGCTACTTATCCCACTTAACCTGAAATCCTAGCTCGCGCACTGGATTGGGGATTCTCGTTACCAACAACTTCCTTCTTAACTGGAAAAGAACATAAACAGAATCGCACAAATGAGCTAACTAGCTCAGCAAGTCACCTTGACAATATTGAAATTAAATAATAGTCAAATGAAATGATTTAAGGTATCAAGTTCATGGTTAAACAATGAATTAGAATTGGATATTAAGTTTTCATTTTAGAATCCAAGGTTAGGCTGCTGATCAGTCATACACTAACCCCGAGCAAGGCACACAGCTCTGCTCTAATTACTGGTTCCAAGGCACACATTGGCCTAACTTGACTACCAATCTAGTCTGACCACGAATCTGGTCCACAATATTATAAAACAATCCAATTCTACAATAATTACAGAATAAATAATGTAATGCAATAAACAGAATCATAAGCAATATTGGGTTTCAAACATAAGATGATCTGTAATTTTCACAGAGGAACAGTATAGCAAATACAAGGATTTGCTATCAGCCGGTACAAGAATTGAATAATAAAAGAATCAAAGTCTTGTGGTTATAAGGATTTGGTCTTTCAATGTATAAGGTATAAAGGTTTGAGCGTTAAACAATTTCGGTTCAGTAATTGGTATTTAGTTTGTATGTATTTGTGGGGTAGTATCGTATATCTGTGGTTCGTATCTGAGTATTCAACAATCAATGGTTCCGAAAGAATAAGGCTTACGGCTCGAAGATCAATAACTGGAATTAAGGTTTAGGATTCAGTATTTCAAAGCATTTGCAATATAAAACAGAACTATCAATCACTCGTAATGTATCTTGAGAAGGTTCATAACACTTGCCTTGTCTTTATTCGCTAACACCTCACTTGCTTTCGATCACTATCTCTTATTCTTCGACTACGTGCTTCCCTTTCCTAAACCTTGCCTCTTCTGCTCAAATATCAAGAGTATCTATCAATACTTATCTTGCTTTATTCCATTCGATATAAGCTTCTATCTACCCTTCGTTTCACCCAAATCCTATTTACGGATTGAAAGTTACGATTAAAACAATCAAATAATACACACATACGCATATAACACATCAATCAGTTCACATATAACACATAACACGTAAAATATTCGATGAGAATACTTTTTCAAAGAAGATTTAATGTTAAAATGATTTTTCGGATATTTAATACGAATTTTTAAAATTTTTTCGGAATTTAAACAGGCCGTTGAATTATTTTAAAATAATAAACAGGATTCGATTGGCCGAATTTGGCTTTAAAATAATTTTATAATAATTATCGAGCCTTGAAAACAATTTAAAATAATATTTTAAAGCTCGAAACTATTTTTCGGAATTTTTAAAACAAAATAAATAATTAAATCTAATTAAATAATTAATTAAAATAAATTAATAATTAATAATTAATTAAATCAATTAATCAATTAATTTTTGAAATAATTGACCAATTAACAAATTAATTATTAACTAAAACTAATTAACTAATTAATTCAGATTTATTTTTTAATTAAAAATAATTTTTGGAATTAAAATAATAATTTTTTGAAATTTTAATAATTAAAAATGAATTTCTGTAATTAAAATAAATAAAAATTATGATTTTTAAATATTTTTAAAACATGAATCCTATTTTTGCAAAGTCTGGAAAATTCAGGGACTAAACTGTATCGTTTTCAAAACTTCAGGGACCTGTTTGCAATTTGTACAGGTCGCCGTCGACTTCGTCGAAGTATGGCTGAAGAACGCAATTCCGGCCACCTCAGGCCACCAAACTCTCCAGATTTAAATTATACCTCACCAGAAATCTGTTTATGCAATTAAAACACACAACCCTTTACAGAATTGGCCGGGAAATGATCAAGAAACTCGCCGTCTCCGGAGAGTTTTATTTTCTTCGATTTGAGCAAACCAGGAATCTTCTGTTGTTAAGATATACATGAATCGATTACAAATTCAACCAGGAACACGGTGCAATTAACAATGTAACACCCCCAAATCCGGGGTCGGGGATTCGGGTTGTCACGAGTTCCATTTCCCTTATCAATACTTAATCTTATCAGTCAACCAACTACTGCGTACTGTGACCCCACAATATACACACACACACCACAAGTTATAGTCTCAGAGATGAATACCAAAAAAATAACACAAGTCATTTTATTCCACAATTATAAACCATTACACCTTAAAAAGGGTTTCTGAATAATTTACATATTCTTCGCCATTATTACAATTCATAAATATACATAAGTCTGGTACATCAAAAGTTGAAAGCCTAGCCTGTTGGTAGATCCTACCTCAGCTACAACGGCATCAACGCCTACAGGAAACTGGGGAACGTTTCCTATTCGCTCACGAATTGGGAGCTTGATCATGTTCATCTTGTCTATCTGTTGTTGTGTGATGAAAGAAGAAAGCAAGGGTGAGCAACAAGCCCACCGAAATAATATGTATAATAATTAACAATATATGAGCATTCTCATAGTACTCATGAAAGTCTTGGTCAAGAAGAAATGAACCAAGTTTGATATCTTAACGCGACCAAGTCGCAAAATATTCAGTATATAAGTATATATACTTTTCAAAATCTTTGAAATCCTTTGTCATCCATAATATACACAGAGTTCCAGTTTATAACTGTATAAAAATATCGTTGCAAGGTGATCTCATATATCTAACCTTGTCTCAACATTTTTTTCTTCTGAAAATCTTTGTCATGCATAAGATAATCATTTACTAGATATAAGTTGAAAAGGTGAAGTTACGAGATACTCCAATATACTTATATCTTTTCCGAATACTACTTGAACTACCACCATTCAAGGTATAATCCGTTTCAAAAGTTCATCACATAGATGAGACTACAAGATAAGATTTGAATAGATTCAATCTTTGAAATATCGTTATAAATAATGAAGTTACGAGATACTTCATTAAGTCCCGATATATATATACACCTATATATATATATACATTTCATACACTCCTTGAAAATCTCTGTTATGAAAATTATAAACAGAGTTGTAATATCCAATGAATTTTGGAAAGGAGAAAACCTTGGCATAAACCTGATATCTTGCTGATCAGGCAAAGATACCAATAAGTAACCTTTTCTACTAGTAGATGGACGAATTCCCCACTGGTCATCACCCTGGCCGCAATAGGACCTTATGCTGGACTGCCACTCAGCCACTTACGCATTTGATGGACTCCCACTGAGCCACCTACACTTTCATGGACGCCCACTGAGCCCATGTTGCTTATACCGACTCAAATAGATGAACTTACTTCCCGAATGATGGGCAAGTATTCAAGATTTTTTCTCAAAACAACAACCTCGTTGCGAATGTAAAATACACCACTGAGCTGGATCCCTCAGGTTTTGAGCGAGTATTTAAATCCCCTTCGAAAGGAAGATCTTAAATATCAAAATGAGTTTTGGGATCCGCTCTAACTTTTAAAATCATTTTGAAGACTCGAAAACATTTTTAAGAATGTTTGGAGTAATGCTGATTTAATGAAATAAATCAGTCCCGATATATTAGAAAATATCTGAATATTATTATTTAAATAATATTCTCATAAGGATAATCTCTATATAAATAATTTGAAGTAGAAGTTTTAAAACTCATACTTGAAATGAATAATAAATAACCAAAGATATACTTATACGAAGTATGATCTTTATTTGAATAATCGAAAATAAGTTTGATTATCGAAACATTATTCTTTAATAAAATAAAGAATATTATTTAGTAAATAAGCGGAGTCATAAGTCCTCGAATGAATATTCAAAATAATATTCATTAAATAGAATAAACAGAGTCATAAGTCCTCGAATGAATATTCAAGATAATATTCATTAAATATAATAAACCGAGTTATAAGTCCTCGAATGAATATTCAAAGTAATATTCATTAATAAAAATAAAGTTATCGAATAAACCTTATTCGATTAATAGTTTTGAAAACTATATCTATATATATATATATAAATATATATAATATACTCGGGAACATCGACTCCCGGTTTTAGAAAATGTTCGCCTTTGGGTCCCCCATACTAAGGGTATACGCAACTACTGCTTATCTCTAGCATATGTATTATACAATTATAAGCATTGGAATCAACAGATAGATATCAAGATTATGAAACAGACATGCATATAAACCATATCAGCATGCTCCAATATATCGCAAGATTTGCTAATTAACCATCATGCATCTATCACAAGATAATGCATATACATATATACATCACAACAACAGTATAACGGGTAGAAAACTTGCCTGAGCGACTGGGGGTGATAAAAGGCTTGGGACGAGTCTGGTAACCTATAAACAACATATAAGTTGGAATTAAACCAAAGTCGAATAAGAATCTATACTTTAACCAATTAGACCCTAACGTTCGCTTTTGCGCTTAACGATTCACTTAAGGCGCTCGAGTACCCTCGGCTCCACCATTTTTAATAAACTAACCATTAAGGGTTTTAAGGCGATTCTTTCGCGAGTACCCTACCAAATGCCTAATCCACTTTACATAATTGTTTTATACTCCAATTAGTCATTTAAGGGCCTTAACCAAGGTTTCAAAGTAAGGCGAGGGGTAATGGTTCGGTCGCGAAACGCCGTTACTTAAAATGGTCGTTTCTACTAAACCGTACGTCGGATTCAAGCGAACCACATATCAAAACGAAGCTCGTAACATGAACTATCTAATCAGGGCAATGGAAAAAACCTAACAGTGAGTTCTCGGGTCCTGATGTTAAGAACAAAAACAGTCTAAAGTAAATCGGGCATTACGACGACTATGTTTACGCGATTACCAAATTTAAACCATTCCAATCAATTCACAATTCAACCCATAATCACCACTACAACCAAACTTCATCCATTCTTTACTACACCAGCCCTAACAACTCAATATTTCCAATTTATACTACTTCTCAATCATGAACTAAGAGCTTAGTTAAGTTCATTAACTAATCATCAAGATTTACAACTCCAAAAACATTACAAAACCATCCAATCTCTAAATATTCAATAATCATGCCTCTCATGAACTATACTACTCATAATAATCTCTTAACATTCAATAATAATGCTAGGTTAGGAGATTATACCTTCCTTGTGAGTAGGAGTAACTAATGAGCTTGAAACAACCTTGGAAAATCCTTACTAAAGCTTTATCTAAACAAAAACACAAGATCAAAATTTCAAGTTCTTGAAAAACACTATTCACTCTCTTCTTCCATGAATTATAGGAAGAGATTGTGAAGAAATTTGAAGCTTAGATTCATAGGATATCTATATCTATGTACAAGGAACCTTGGATAATTACCTCATGATTTAACAATGCTTGGATCTTGGATTTTGATTTTTTTCTCCTTGAAAATGAAGGAAGGCCGAGAGCTTTCTTGTTGGATAATGAAGGTCAACTTTGTGTTTTGTGTTTTGATTTGTTTTGCTTGGTTGTTTCCTTTGTTTTGTTTCATTACCTTTTAACCATGGTAAAATTTGTGTGGTTTATGATCAACCAACACTTCCTTCCCTTTTTAGTCATGCTTATATCATCCTTCTATGTCATCTTGTTACACTTGTCCTTCTCTTGTTGGTGTGATGACATCATCATCACTAACCTCTTTGATTAACTCCTAATTACTTGGCTAATGACCGCGGATCTGTTATACGGTTCGCTTAACTTTCGTTCTCGTTTATCGTTTGAGGGATCATACCCGGGATCTTATTACTTGGGTTTCCTTAACCTTTCTCAATACATTATATTCCTTTTATGATCCTCTCTTATAATTCTTTTTATCCTGTTACCTTATACTCAATTCTTTCGGTATCTGGTGGATTTTCGGGAAAAATCAAAGTGTTCGAATTTGGATTCTGACGATCTTTAAATACACTTATATACCATATAGAGTACTAATAAGATCTCAGAATAACAATAAAAGAACCTCTACAAGGTGTGGCATCAAAAGTTTTCTTATTCAGCATAATCAGCAAAAACACTATTCATAAGGGTTACAAAAAGTTCAAAATTTTGGGGTTATTACAAACAAAAACATCTAATAACCCCTGAGGAAGAAACCCCCAAATTTCAATTAAGAACATTCATACGGGCTATAAACCCTAATTTTATAATTCGAAATTAAAACCTTATTTTGAACATGTTATTGAACTCCAAATCAGTCATATAATATTTCAAAATCATCAGGAAGAAAAACTCTATAAAATGCAATCATCAAATCATACAAACAATCTCTCGAACAAAAATTCATAATTTAAACCAAATTAATTCAAAAATAAATAAAAATATAGAAAATAAACCTTTGATTCTACAGTTAAACTAGCTCTGGAATCTGAAAGTACTCTTCAGATCCTTCGTTTTGGTTACTCAAGCTTTCCAAACAGAGTTCGATAACACCTTGAAATTGAGGTTTGATTCTGAAGAACTTATACGAATATACCGTTTTTCTCTGAAAATTATATAATTTACTGACTTCAAATGATTTTCTGTACAAAATAAAATACGGTAAGGGCTATTTATAATTACGGAATATTGGTACCCCACTGGATCATACCGGTTATAAAATAGTACGTTTATTTGAGAAAACATACAATACCGGTTTTGGGATAATTATCCAAATCTGTACATTTTGTATTGCGGTCTTGGTCTTAGCGATTTGGTTACACATATTACGAGATTATAATTATAATAGTTTAATAAAAAGATCCTGTTTCTCGAAAATACGGGTTTTATCGATTTATCATACGAATTTTGTATCGAAAATATTGCGCCGGGACCCGCACGGGGAAAACCGTACGCCGAATCGAAAAAGTCAAATCATGGAAAATGCTCGGAATATTGCAATTAGGTTAGGAAGGAGTTCCCGGAAGAGTTTCGGGTTGTAAAAATGTAAAAACGGGCGAAGTCGGCTGGTTCCCGATTGTACAAAATAATTTATAAATACTCGAAAAAATAATTTATTAAATCCTTAAATCCTTTATAAAATCATAAAACAACGTAAAAATAAATAGAAAGATATAACAATTATCTGCACTTTATTTTGGACATATAAAAATTAAAATACTCAAATTATATCATATTTAAATATCAAACACATATACCACTTAACAAATAATTCACAGAATAAATACACAATATTTATTTATTAGCAAAAATAATTACACGTTACATCCCCTATATTACATACAAGCTATGTCAATCTAGCACTTATGGCCAAGTCAGATGAAACAGAGACCAGTTTATTAAGCAATCAGGTAATCACAACAAACCTAGAACATTTATTAATAGCTGGGTGTAATGATGCCATAATTGACATGTCTACTGAACTATATCACCTGCGTGTTACACTTAAGTCTCTCACCAAAGAAAATAGTAAAACTAAAGAGAACAATGTGTTTTTAAGTGAGAGAAATAATGTGCTAGAGACTCAATTTATTGAGTTTGAAAAATCGAAATTAGAATGCAAGATTGCTAAGGATGAACTAATTGAATCCTTAAAGAGAGAGGAGATTTTAAAAAAGCAACTTGAACGAGAACAGGAAATTATTAAGGCATGGAAATCATCTAGAGATGTCCATGCTCAAATTACTAAAGTTCAAGTTATAGAATCTTTCTGTGATGCAGCCTGGAAAAAGAACAAGGAGAAGCTTGATTCCAATCCGGTTGAAGGACTTTTAACTGATGTGGATTCGACGGATGATGAAAATAAACAAAAGGATTATCCGTCGAAAGACAATGAGCCACATCCGTTGAGTATAAGTAAACCAGTTAGCAAAGCTAAGCTAGCTAAGTTGAATGAAAAGTATGGATCAATTTCTAAGAACGTTGTTCCAGGAGAAACAAGTCAAGTGAATAAGAACAAAAGAGTCAATATAGGTCATCTGTCTATCAAGCAATTGAATAAGATATTGGAGAAAATTGAAGCGAACGCAGAGTCAAAAAGGAAAAACAATAGAAATGGGAAAGTGGGAATTAACAAACATAACAACTACACACCTGATAAATATGCACCAAGAAAAATATGTGTTAAGTGTGGTAGTGTTAATCAATTATCTGCTAATTTCAAACTTACTATGCATGCTTCTATATCTGCACCACTTTCATTTCCTATCATGCCTGCTATGTCTGTTAATGTTTTCCTGCACAGAATCTGAATGCACAATTTGCTAATATGCCATTTGTACCTAATCCTTATTATGCTGCATTTAGTATGCCTCAAATGCCATTTAGCATGTCTTACTGGAATAATATGTTTGCACATAGCATATCTTTTCATGTTAATCAAAATATGCTTGACAATTCTGCTTTAGTGGATGGTTTCAAAGGTCCAACTCAAATGACAAATAATGAATCTGAAATACCCAAGTCAAATGAGGTCAAACCTAAGAAACCAAAGAAAAAGGCTAACAAGGCAGGACCCAAGGAAACTTGGGTACCAAAATCAACTTGATTTAATTTTGATGTGTGCAGGGAAACAAAAAGAATCTTTGGTATCTGGATAATGGTTGTTCAAGGCACATGACTGGAGATTCCACCATGCTCACTGGTTTTAGAGAAAGAGCTGGCCCAAGTATTACTTTTGGAGATGACAGCAAGGGTTATACTGTGGGATATGGCTTGATTTCAAAGGATAATGTCATCATTGAGGAAGTTGCCCTAGTGGATTGTCTCAAGCATAATTTGTTGAGTATCAGGCAGCTTTGTGATAGGGGCAACTCAGTTACCTTTAATGCAGAAGCCTGTGTTGTGACTGACAAGAAGAGCAACAAAGTGGTTCTCACTGGAGTGAGAAAAGGCAACGTGTATCTAGCTGACTTCAACTAAACAAATGCAGAATCTGTAACTTGTCTTCTCAGTAAAGCAAGTCAAGATGAAAGTTGGCTATGGCACAAGAAGCTGTCCCATCTAAACTTCAAGACCATGCATGAGCTAGTCAAGAAAGAATTGGTTAGAGGTATTCCTCAAGTGGAGTTTTCAAAGGATGGATTGTGTGATGCCTGCCAGAAAGGAAAGAAGATTAAAGCATCATTCAAAAAGAAGCTTGATTCAATAATTGAAGAACATTTACAACTATTGCGCATGGATTTGTTTGGACCGGTCAATATGTTGTCCATCTCAAGGAAAAAATATTGCCTAGTAATTGTAGATGATTTCTCAAAGTTCTCTTGGACATATTTTCTAAGATCCAAAGATGAAGCTAGTGAAATCATCATCAATCACATAAGGCAAGTCAACAATCATCCTGATTTCAAAGTAAGAAGAATCAAGAGTGACAATGGAACTGAGTTCAAGAATTTTGTGATGAGATTATTTTGTGAAGAAAATGGGATTATGCATGAGTTTTCTGTAGCTAGAACTCCACAAAAAATGGAGTAGTGGAAAGGAAAAACAGATCTCTTATTGAAGCTGCAAGGACAATGCTAGAAGAATCAAAGTTACCAACATATTTTTGGGCTGAAGCTGTGAATACTGCATGCTACACTCAGAATATTTCTTTGGTCAATCAAGAAAAGTGTATGACTCCCTACCAATTTTTCAAGAATAAAATGCCAACTCTAAATTTTTTTCATGTCTTTGGATGCAAATGCTAAATTCTAAGGAATCAAACTGAGCAGCATGGAAAGTTTGATGTTAAAGCAGATGAAGGAATTTTTGTTGGATATGTTGTTGGAAAAGCATATAGAGTCTACAATCTTAGAATAAACATTACTATGGAATCTGTACATGTTGTGTTTGATGATAAGAAGATTGAAGGACTAAAAGATGAAGGTTTCCATGATAACCTCAAATTTGACAATATTGAGATAATCTTTGATGACAGTGATGATGATAGTGATCAAGAAATAGTGGCTAAGGATAATGCAGAAATTCTATCTTCAATGATGCATAAAATTTAGCATCAGTCGAGGTATAAAATGCATCATCCGCCAGAAGATAATCAGCTTCATCCGTCGGGATACAAAGTGCATCATCCGTCGGAACAATCAGAGAAGCTGAGAGTCAAAATAGATCACTTACAGAAAGAACTCCTTCTTCAAATCAAAGATCCACAAACTCAGGGGGAGTTTCTTCTAATCAAAACTCAGTCACACATCAAGACAACAATGAGGTCTCTTTATCTAAAGCTAATGTACCTCAACAGAGAAAATGGACTAGAGATCACCCATTTGAACTGATCATTGGTGATGTGTCCTCAAGAGTGCAAACAAGGAAAGCAACTAAAGAGGAATGTATATATAGCAGCTTTCTATCTCAGGAAGAGCCTAAAAAGGTAGAAGAAGCCTTGTTGGATCCTGATTGGGTTTTAGCTATGCAAGAGTAGCTAAACCAATTTGAGAGGAATAAAGTATGGAAGCTGGTACCCAAGCCTAAAGGAAAGAATCCTATTGACACCAAGTGGGTATTCAGAAACAAGATGGATGGAAATGGCATATTTATTAGGAACAAAGCTAGATTGGTTGCTAAGGGCTACTGTCAACAAGAAGGAATAGTCTTTGATGAAACTTTTGCTCCTGTTGCAAGACTTGAAGCCATAAAAATTTTCTTAGCCTATGCAGCCCATGCCAATTTCAAATTTTATCAAATGGATGTCAAAAGTGCCTTTCTGAATGGAGATTTGGAGGAGGAAGTCTATGTCATTCAGCCTCCTAGTTTTGAAGATCCAAATTTTCCAGATTATGTCTACTATCTTTTGAAAGCGCTTTATGGATTAAAGCAAACACCTAGAGACTAGTATGATACTTTGTCAAAGTTTCTCTTAGAAAATCACTTCACAAGAGGTACTGTTGACAAAAATTTATTCTTTAGAAATGTTAATGGCTCTAGCATACTTGTTCAAATTTATGTAGATGATATTATATTTGAATCTACAGATGAACAACTTTGTAAAAAGTTTTCCAAATTGATGCAAAATAAGTATGAAATGAGCATGATGGGAGAACTAACTTACTTACTTGGTTTACAAGTTAAGCAAGTTAGTGATGGAATATTCATTAGTCAAATCAAATATATTTATGATATTTTAAAGAAGTTTGATATAATGGATTGCACATCTGCAAAAACTCCCGTGACCACTATAACTAAACTTGAATTAAACACTACTGAAAAGTCTGTGGATATTTCAAGCTATAGAGGCATGGTTGGCTCACTTTTGTACTTAATAGCTAATAGGCCAGATATAATGTTTGCTAGTTGTCTCTGTGCTAGATTTCAGGCCGATCCAAGAGAATCTAATTTAATAGCTATTAAGAGAATTTTCAGATATCTCAAGGGAACAGCAAAACTTGGCATTTGGTACCCTGGAGATTCTGGTTTGATCTAACTGGTTATTCATGAAGGGTTTTTAGCACATAAATGCAACGAAAAATGTAAATTTAAATCTTAAAAATCAAAACCCTCCGCAGGATCCTTGTGAAAAACAATATTTAATTCGTAGTTCTGTATGTTTACCTTAAGAAGCTTTACGTTAATGGAAAGATGGAGGTCTTGAATGATCACCATGTAGCCCGTCGCTGGAACGATCTACGCCTTGAAAGTATCCACACGAATGATCGCCCAGAGGATGGGTGTGTACTAGCACGTTCTTGAGGCCGCCTTCTTACTCTCTCTATATCTCTTCAAGCTACTAGGGTTTATGTTTTATCAAATAAAACGTGTAACCCTAATTCTATTAGAAAAAGATATTATATAGGCAAGAGCTAATGGGCCTCCAACCCTAAACTGAATTTTAGAGTTATTATTATTATTAAATTCGAATTCTAATTATTGTATTATTAAGTCTCACTTAATCATCCAATAACTTAATTTCGGATTTAATATTAAATTCGAATTTCCTATTTATTTAATTAATTAAGTCACACTTAATTAATAACAAATAATTCGAATTACTTACATTTAATTTAAATCCAAATTTAAATTAAATAATCCTCTAATAATTCTTTGTACGACCCTTTAGGTTATTATTACGTTGGCAACAATTTTAAATTTAATTTAAAATCATAAACAATGAGCGACATCTAGTAATACATCATTGTTACCCAAGTAATAATAATTAAATCGGTGATCAATTAAACCTTTCGTGAATAATGTACAATGTAATATAATCCCTTTAGCCTTATATTATAGATCAAACTCGAGGCATGCATTGGGTCATCCTCTGTTAACGTTCAATCCTTCTTTCCTTGATCAATGAGTAAACTATTAAATAAATCAGTATTTGAGCACGACCATGTATTTTATAGTCTTACTCAATCAAGAGGCCAATAATATCACTCCTTTAATAAAGGAGGGCTAAATCCCATCTAGATCATTTATATTTCTCATACGATTCATAATGTACCCAATGTCTACTTTTATTATTACCCGGTCAAGAATAACTTTTAATAGTATCAAAGTATATTAATTCTCGTATAGAAATATAATAATTTCAGGTCAAAGGACCAATACATCATTATCACTGTGAGATTAACTTATGACACTAGAAACATGTAGTATCTCACAACGGGTCAATCTAGCACTATGTATTTAATACATGTGCCTGTGTTTTGACTTTAGTATCACAATACCTGTGATCAATGAGATATGATCATCAGCCAACAAACACACTAGTCTCAATGTATTTATTATCATCCCTTAACAATAATACTTGACTAGGGATCTTTAGGAATATCAATACTATTCTCATAATCTCATTTATAAGTCATGTACTTAGAGATATAGAATTACATATCATATTCCAAGGATATTTATTAATCTAACATCTTATCACAAAAAATAAAGATATAATAAATTACTAAAGAATAATCCATATAATCATAATTAATAATCCAAATATTTCATAATATAAACATAATAGTGTTGTCTCTAGGGCACAAACACTAATAATCTCCCACTTGCACTAGAGCCAATCACCCATGTATCTAATAACCATGGAACTAGTATGACCTTCGTGCTTTTGTTGTGACAAAGCCTTAGTCAGTGGGTCTGCAACATTATCATCAATATGCACTTTACATATATGTATATCTCCTTTTTCATTAATCTCTCGAAGGAGGTGATATCTCCTAAGTATATACTTTGCCCGGGAATGGGACCTTGGTTCTTTAGCCTGTGCGATGGCTCAATTATTATCACAGTAAAGATCAACTGGATTTATGATCGATGGAATCAAACCAAGTCCCGTTATGAATTTCGGTATCCAAACAGCCTCTTTGGCTGCTTCATTGGCAGCAATATACTCAGCTTCCATTGTAGAATCAGCTACTGTCTCTTACTTTGAACTCTTCCAGCTTACAGCACCTCCATTAAGGCAAAACACAAAACCTGACTGAGATACTGAATCGTCTCTGTCGGTAAGAAAGCTGGCATCAGTATAACCCTTTACAACCAGCTTCTCATCTCCTTCATACACCAAGAATGAATCTTTAGTCCTTTTCAAGTACTTAAGAATATTCTTGACAGCTGTCCAGTGACCCTCACCAGGATTAGACTGGTATCTTCTCGTCATGCACAAGGCATACGAAACATTAGAAAGAGTACATATCATCGCATACATTATAGATCTAACTGATAAAGCATATGGAACTTTGCTCATACGGCCCTTATCATCTAATGATTTAGGGCAGTTGTCTTTTGAGATCAATATCCCAGTAGACATTGGGACATATCCTCTTTTTGCCTCTTGCATCCCGAAACGATGCAATACTTTGTCATTGTATGTACTCTGACTTAGGCCGATTAATTTCCTTGATCTATCTATTTAGATCTTGTTCCCTAATATATAGGTAGCATCACCTAAGTCCTTATCGAGAAACTATTTCCCAACCAAGTCTTAACAGCCTGTAGAAAAGGTACGTCATTCACTATTAGTAATATTTCATCTATATATAGTACTAGGAATGCCACATAGCTCCCACTAACCTTCTTGTAAACACATGGCTCATCTTCATTTTGAATAAAGCCAAATTCTTTGACTGTTTCATCAAACTGACGATTCCATCTTCTTGAGGCTTGCTTCAATCCATAAATAGATCGAAGCAACATACAAACCATCTTAGCAAACTTGGGATAGATAAAACCCTCAGGTTGTATCATGTATACATCCTCTTCAAGGCTCCCATTTAAGAAAGCGGTTTTGACATCCATTTGCCAAATCTCATAGTCGTAGTAAGCAACTATTTATAGAAAAATCCTGATGGACTTGACCATAGCAACTGGTGAAAAGATCTCATCATAGTCTATACCATGAACTTGTTTGAAACCTTTTACCACCAGTCGCGCTTTATAGGTCAGTTTTCTTCTTGAAAACCCACTTGCATCCTATAGATTTTTCCCATTCAGGTGGATCAACTAAAGTCCATACTTTATTTTGATACATGGATTCCATTTCGGATTTCATGGCCTCTAGACATCTCTCAGAGTCTGGACTATTAGGTCATAGAGCACTGTATAAGGGGGTTGAATACAGTGTAGAATACAATCAAATCGATTTCGAACATAAGTAACAGTAAACAAATATATTCGATATAATAAACTCTGTTACAATGGAACTGTTCTCTCTCAGCGATGAACAAATATCACGAGAGCTTCTAGGTTATAATGTATGATCTTCTTCATAATGATAACACATATAGTATAAACCTATGTCTGTGTTTATATAGTACACAGTTACAAGATAACTTCTAATTGATATGAAATATAATTCTGTCTCCTAAAATATATCAATCAGATATCTTATACAAGTCTTCTTATCTTCTAACTCTTTCCATGCATATCTTCTTTTGTATTAGTCTTGATCTTCTTTCCTGTAAATCAGCTTCCTTCCTTAACTATTAGTCCTCTCGTACTTAAGTTCTGATATCCATCTTCTGATATTTATCTTCTGATAACTAAGTTCTGATATCCTTAAGTTCTGACTTCCAGTAAGTACTGATTCCAATAAGTACTGATATTTCCTATTTGTTAAGATCTGAAAACTAAACATGAAACATATTAGACATGACATCTCAAATATATCTAACAATCTCCCCCAACTTGTAAATTATTCAAAATATACAAGTTAATAGATTTGATGATGTCAATAACATTTAAGCTCAAATGCAATGAGAGTTTAATAAGACTATTAACTACAACTTACAGTCCTTGTAGCTTTACCAACTTCACTGGATCAATCTGAATCCATAATGATTCTTAACAAAATGTCTTACCAGCTTGTCTTGAGCTTTCCTCAGAACTTCAACTAACTGTGCTTTCACCTGCATTAGTTCTTCATCTTTACTATCACCAATTTGATAAATGGCTGTTCTGAGAGCTTGAATTGATGTTCTTTCAAGTCCATCACCAAGTCTGATAACTCTAGGATGTGAAGAGTTTTCATTATAACATAAGCATTTTCCTTTCAAAATATCTTTCACCTTAGCAGAATTCTTCAGCATAAGAATTTCTCTTCCATCATCTTCAGTAATTATTGGTATATACTGAGAAATCTTTATACCAGAGATTCTAAATAGATCTCTTATAGCCTTCAAAATGTATTCTGACCATCTTCTTGTAATGTCAGATTTTACTTCCAGAAGATAGTGAATATGTTGAAGTTTTCTGACAGACTTCTTTAGCACATCAGTATCAGCTAGTCTATAAGTTAATCCATCATAGAGAAATAAAATCAATTTCTCCTTTAGATTATCCTTATCATGAGCATCTATCACAATTTGAGCAGACAACACTTTGTCAACGTGCTTTTGTTTGATTTGTTCATATGGTTTGTCTGTCAATATGAAAGGATCTTTTAAAGTAACTTCTACTCATGTTTGTATCTTTTCTTCATCAGAACCTAATCCAGCTTTATCTCTAGGTTGCTTGGATCTCAACCCAAATGTTGTGAGTTGATTCATCATAAGATTGGATTTTGGTTCAACTGGAGTAGCTTTCTTCCATAATAGCTTCTTCTTATCAGCAATTATCATCTTTTCCAAATTAACTTGATCAGAATTTGTTGTTTCTTCTGTAACTTGCTGTTTTTCATTCTGAACAACTTGAGCAGTGTCAGAGGTTATTTTAGATTCTTCAATTACCTTTTTTCTCTTCATAATTTGAACAGTTTCATCTTCTATCAAATCATCATCATGCATTGTAGTTTGATAGACTGGAATGGAAGAACTTATCTTTTTCTCAATATTTAAAGGTTCACTAACCTTTTCTTTTCCTTTTGACTTAGGATCAATCTCAGTTTGTGATCTAGTCTTGGACTTTGAAATCTCAGAATTTGACTTTTCCCTGATCACAATACCTTATTCCGTAGGCCTTGGAGGTTTCTTTGTATCAGAAGTTTTAGACTTAAGATTTGTCTTCTCAGCTGTAAATCTAGCTTCTTCCTCCTTGAAAGTTTCCAAATCCATTCCTGGATTTTGTTTCAGAAATAATCTTCTAGCTATCTCCTCATCAAGTTTCTGGATTTTAGGATTTTTGTAATAAACAGTAGTCTGCTTCCCTTTTAGCTTCAGAGTTTGTAAAAACTTCTGAGAGTCTTTAGATCCTGACTGAATCAGAATATCAGAACTTGATATCAGACTTTGCTTATTAGAACTTGACTTCAGACTTTAAGCATTCATAGCATCAGAACTTGACTTGTTCTGTGTAGAAGATTTTCCTTGAACTTTTCCTTGACCTCTGCTCTTATCAGAGTTTCCTTGGTCATCACCTTTATCATCCTTTTTTTCAGTATTTGAGTAGGTGAACATTTGGACCTAACTACCTTCTCCCCCTTTTTGGCATCATCAGGAAGTAAGAGAGAAAGAAGAAGTTCAACAGAAGATTGGATTTCTTCCAATTGAGCTTTCTGAGAAACTTGGTTAGCCAGGACCTCATCAATTTGGCCTGTTGCTTCTATTGAATCTTCTCAATGGCTTCAATTTTCTCAAGAGTAGGTCTGATATATCTTTTCTTGTCAAGCTTGATATGTAGATCTAGCTTATCAGCATGTTCCTTTAGTGTATCAACCTTTTCAAGAGTAGAAGAATGTAGACATTGAAGATGTTTGGTAGAAAAAGCAGTGATCTTGAGTTGTGTCTTTAAATCAGCATTTGTGAGCAACTCATCAGCTTTAGCAATATGCTCTGTCAAAATGTTAGAACTTGGAATGAAATTAGTGTCATTTCACTTCTTAGTCCACTCCACACCTCTGTGAGTATCCTCCTAAGGAATAGGTGCTTCTTGTTCAACAAATTTCTTCACCAATTCTTCCTTTCCCAGAATGGGAACTGGAGTCTCAACAAAAACATTATCTTCAGAACTTGAGGAAGACTCATTATGTTCTGATAGCACAACAGTGTGTGAAGCAACTGGAGATTCAGGAACAGCTTCTTTTAAATTCTGAACATCAGAATTTACCTCCAGAGATGGTGTGGTTGATGTAGATGGTATCTCAACATTTAAAATTGGAAAATGAGTTGGAGATTGTTGAGCTTATTTAGATGGAGCTTCCAGATAAAGAACATTTGGTATATTCAAATTATGAATATCTATTTCAGAAGTTGTAGCTTGTTCTTTAGCATCACCTGTAGCTTTAATAAGAGAAACATGAGGTGTTGACACAGTATTCTGAGCTTGAGTAGGGAATGGCAGAGCTTCAATTACCACAAGTTCTGATGAGATCAGAGATTCCTGATCTCCTTCCTCATCTTCAGTTGAATCCTCAGATATAGGCTTGGCCTTGTACCTTTCTACCCTCATTTTCTTTAGTCTCCTTACGAGTGAAGGAGTTGCTTTAGCAGCTTCAGAACTTACAGATTTCCTCTTCAAAGTATCAGAACTTTGAGCTGCAGTTTCTTTCTGAGAAGTAACATTCTCAGCTCCAACTATCACAGGTTCTGATGCATGAACTCGTGCTTCAACTGTTTCCTCTTCACTATCAGATTCATCTCTGAGAATCATCTTCCTTCTCTTTTGTGGAGGTTGAGGAACCGACTTTGTCCTCTTTGGCCTGGAAGTTGAAGATCTGATGGTATGTGCTGATGATTCAGGTTGAGATGATTGATTTGATGGTTTGAAAGATGTCCTGATGGTAGATTTTGGTTGTGGTTGAGAAGTTTGAGGTGTATGGGTAGTGGTGATAGGTGCTAATGGTTGAGGTTCAAATGGTTGGACATCAGGATATAGTGCAGTGTATGTAATTGGATCATAGGTTATTAAGACTTGTTTGACGGATAAAGGAATTTGGAGGGGTCTTAACACATCCTTCTTATTATTATTAGATAATAAGTCATTAAAAGCTCTTTTAGCTAGTCTAAATGGTGAAAGTAATTCACTAGCTAATTGGGGCTTATCAGAACAACAAACACTATAGATAAGCTGACAGAATCTAGCAAAATATACAGTATTCCTATCTTCTGTCATCCTATCCCCAATAAAGCCTAAAATAGCACTTGCATAATCAAAATCAGTCTGATTAATGTGAGCATACCCGATTTGTTAACTGAGTATGGGGATTGCATCGAAATTAGAACATTTGTTGGCGAAGGTCTTTGTAATGCAGTCAAAAAAGAAACTCCATTCCCTCCTTATGTTGGATCTCTTCAATTGACCCAGCTTTGCCAATGTCTTTTCATACCCCAGACTGGCCATCATATTTTGAAGAACTGGCTCCTCAACAGTTGAATAAATGCAGTTCTCAGGCAGCTGCAGTGCTTGACGAACTGTAGCCAACGTCACGACATGCTCATCTTCCCCTATTGTAAAGATAATACTTGGTGACCCTTGAGCACCACCACCATCATAGATTCCACTTCTCCAAAACTCCAGCACTTGGGTTCCAGAGATTACTTCAGGTTGGGTCAATGCAAACCCAATATCAGAATTAGTAAGGAAATCCTGAATAAAGTGAAGTTCCGATGGAGCTTCAGCCTTGCTTAGAATAGACGAGTAGTTATTGGGAACAAACTTAGCTCCATTGAAAATCAAGTCTTTTGGTGCCATCTCTGTAAGAAATTAAGTGAGAAAATATGTTGCGCGAAAGGTGTTTGTGAGAATGCCTGTAAGAAAATGCTTCAGAGAATATTAGAGAGAGAGAGAGAATAAAAGAGATTAAGAATAGAAAAGTAACTAAAAGATTAGAAAATCTTTGAACTCCCATATATATACTCTCTCCACTCAACAGTTATATTTTTGAAGCATGGGATACACTTTATACCTGGCAACGTGTGAACAGTCAGTAAACAATTAAAGCAGGAGTTAATGGGCACGTAAAAAAAAGCAATAATTACCGTGCAAATACAGTTTTTCAGGACAAACACGTTTACCACTAACCCATAATGATTATGACTGTTTTTATCTTACCCAAATATATTCTGATTTAAATATGACTGTTTCAGTTTTTTTACAACAAATAAGTCAAGTAAAGAATAATGCCACATAAGCATCAAGGATTCCATCATGATTTAATATCAGAACTTAAACTTATATCAGATTTTAACAGTCATCAGAATATGGCTTCTGAACTCAAAAAGTGAATATCTTTTTCTGTGATTCTTCATACAAATACTGACTTATTTTCTTCAGAGTTTAATCATCAGAACTTCCATCAGAACTTGTCCTCAGAATTTATGCAGATGATACTTAATTGTTTGTCAAAAACAACTTAATCACCACAGTAATTTTCATCATTCATATGGAGTGAAAGTGTGTGCATTCAACAGAATATCAAATAAAGATTAAAGTCTGATAAACTTCAGTACATCTTAGAAATAAGGCAGAACTAAGAAAAGTGCTTAAAATATGTCATCAATCATGAAGTCTACTATAGAACAAATTTATGCAAGAGTCCACCTCAACTGTTTGTGCTCATTTTATGCATCTTTTGAAAATCCTTTTTACAGTGGCTTCTCAGTGTAAGTGAGTCACGACTGATTATCCGAATTTATGTTGTTGTCATAGTATTTCTCCAATAATCAGAGAATGTGAAAAGTCACCAAGAAAATTTATTTGCTTTTCTAATGCATATTACTTAATACCAGCCATGCACTTGGGTCTTCCCTTCCACATATTTACTCTAGATCTCAAAGGAGTCCCTGACCTTTATTTCCTTTTCTTTTCTTTTCTTTTGATGAGTGAGGCTTATCAACATTTAGTTCATTCTTAAGATTTACTGACATCAGAATCTGACAAATAAGAAGCAAGAATCTAGTTTGTGACTTAGTAATAAGATACACAAAGTAAACTTGACTAAGCTCAAAATCAGAATTTGCTTGTGTTAATGAGTTTCCACATAAACAAATAATTCAAACATGGAATTTCTAGTATGTTAAAGACTACTAGGTCATCATCTAGCACAGTTATCCTCATTGGATTGAATAGTCACAGAACATTCAAAACACTATCCGAGTTTTAAGATCCACATCAGATAACAATCAGTATTTAATGAATTTCAATTAAAGAACATATTTCATGAATATAAGACAATCTGTAAACACTGATCATAAAGTCTGATGCATGAGAACAAAAACTAAGCAGGTTCAGAGAAAGAACCTGAAATCATTCCAAGTTCATTTACCAGTCTTGTAAAAGTAGCTTCACATAGTGGTTTTGTGAAGATATCTACTAGTTGTTGATCTGTTGGAACAAAATGAAATTCCACTATACCTTCCATCACATGTTCCCTTATGAAATGGTACCTAATGCTGATGTGCTTTGTCATTGAGTGTTTAACTGGATTACCTGTCATAGCAATAGCACTTTGATTATCACAGTAAATAGGGATCTTAGAAAATTCTAACTTATAATCCAGTAACTGATTCTTCATCCAAAGAATCTGTGCACAACAGCTTTCTACAACAATATATTCTACTTCTGCAGTTGATGTGGAAATTGACTTCTGTTTCTTGCTAAACCAAGAAACCAATCTTCCTCCAAGAAATTGGCAGCTTCCACTAGTGCTTTTCCTGTCTATTTTGCATCCTGCAAAATCTGCATCTGAGTAACCTATTAGCTTAAAATCTGATTCTCTAGGATACCACAATCCCGGATCAGCTGTACCCTTAAGGTACTTGAAAATTCTATTCACATCTATTAAATGAGGTTCTCTTGGATCAGCCTGAAATCTTGCACAAAGACAGGTAGCATACATGATATCAGGTCTACTTGCAGTTAAATAGAGTAAAGAACCAATCATACCTCTGTAGTTAGTAATATCTACTGGTGAGCCAGTATCTTTATCTAACTTGGTTGCAGTGGCCATAGGAGTGGATGCAGTTGAACAATCTTGCATTCCAAATTTCTTCGGTAAATTTCTGGTGCACTTGGATTGACAAATAAAACTACCTTCTTCACTTTTCTTGACTTGAAGGCCCAGAAAATAACTAACTTCTCCCATCATACTCATTTGATATATTGACTGCATTAGCTTTGCAAACCTCTCACAGAGTTTGCCTTTCTTTGAGACAACCACTTTGGGGGATTCCTCTTCAGCCTTAAGAGCAACTGTCCTTGACTTTCTCACATATCTCTTGCTTCTTTGATCCATCTCAAGTTCATAAGTTTTGAGCATACCATAAATTTCATCAAGAGAAGTTTCATCAAGAGCATAGTTGTTTCTTATAGTAGTAGACTTCAAATTCCCAACTTTCAGGAAGAGCTAAAAGAAATTTTAGATTTGAATCTTCAAGATCATATTCCTTGTCCACCAGTGACAGATCATTCAAGAGTTTGACAAACCTGTCATATAAGTCAGTTAATGGCTCATCATCTTTTGAGTCAAAGTGGTCATACTCTTGAGTGAGTATAGTCCTCCTGTTCTTCTTGATTGCATCAGTTCCCAGGCATCTTATCTCCAAAGCATCCCATATCTCATTTGCAGTCTTGCAATGAATTACCCTGTTTGACATGAAATTATCAATGGCACTATGCAGCAAATGCCTTACCTTTGCATCCTTGGCAATGGATGAGATATCTTTAGCTGTATACTGACTTTTCTCCTTTGGTATGGTCTTTGCTGGCTGATCTGTAACTACAACAGAGAGCTTGGTTGGCTTATGCGGTCCTTCATTAATTCTATCAAGGTATTCTGGATCTGTAGCTTCCAGAAACTTAGCCATCTTCACTTTCCATATGGGATACTCAGAAGGTCTTAGTATGGGAACCCTAATAGTCTCATATCGACTGTGGATTTGAGTATTTTTAGTTTCTTTAGTTTTGGTGGGCTTGGTTGGATTTTCTGCTTCTTCAGACATGATTGTTTGGATCTTTACTGTATGTATGTTAACTGGATAAGCTCTGATACCAATTGTTAGGTCACACAACACTGTAGAAGGGGGTTGAATACAGTGTAGAATACAATTAAATCGATTTCAAATACAAGTAACAGTAAACATATATATTTGATCTAATAAACTCTGTTACAATGGAACTGTTCTCTCTCAGTGATGAACAAATATTACGAGAGCTGCTAGGTTACAATGTATGATCATCTCGATAATGATAATACATATAGTGTAAACCTATGTCTGTGTTTATATAGTACACAGTTACAAGATAACTTCTAATTGATATGAAATAAAATTATGTCTCCTAAAATATATCAATCAGATATCTTATACAAGTGTTCTTATCTTATAACTCTTTCCATGCATATCTTATTTTGTATTAGTCTTGATCTTCTTTCCTGTAAATCAGCTTCCTTCCTTAACTGTTAGTCCTCTCGTACTTAAGTTCTGATATCCATCTTCTGATATTTATCTTCTGATAATCTAAGTTCTGATATCCTTAAGTTCTGACTTCCAGTAAGTACTAATTCCAGTAAATACTAATATTTCCTGTTTGTTAAGATCTGAAAACTAAACATAAAATATATTAGACATGACATCTCAAATATATCTAACACGAACTGTTCATAGCATCTTGGTAGGTAAGAGGCTCATAATTATCTATGAGCATTACATCATCATCTTGAGTCAAGAGAAATCCATAATATCTCTCTGGCTGATGACGAGCCCTACTAGATCTATGAACAACCTGTGTTTCCGAAGCAGGAATATCTTGATGTACTTCCTGCCCATTTTCCAACTCTGGTTCAATATTATTTTGTACAACTCGATCTTCATCGAGATCTATAGTCCTCCCACTAATTTTCTTTGAAAGTAACTCTCTTTCAAGAAATACAGCGGTTCGAGCAACAAACACTTTATTCTCAGTAGGATTATAGAAACTATACCATTTAGTTTCTTCAGGATATCCCATAAAATAACATTTATTCGATTTTGGTCCCATCTTGTCAGACACCAAGCATTTCAAAAATGCTTCGCATCCCCAAACTTTCATAAAAGACATGCTGTGATGTTTCTCAGTCCACATCTCATATGGAGTCTTTTGAACCGATTTAGTTGGAACTGGGTTTAGTGTATATGCAGCCGTTTCTAGAGCATAACCCCAGAAACTTATCGGAAGATCTGGTAGACTCATCATCAATCGCACCATGTCCAACAACGTACGATTTTTCCTCTCAAAAACTCCATTCCATTGAGGCGTTCCAGGAGGAGTAAGTTGTGATACGATACCACACTCCTTCAAGAAACCTTTAAACTCGAGGCTTAATTATTCTCCTCCACGATCTGATCGTAGTTTTTTTATACTTTCCCCTGTTTGCTTTTCCACTTCAGCCTTGTATTCTTTAAACTTTTCAAAAGAATCGGATTTGTTCTTTAAAAGATACACATATCCATATCTACTGAAATCATCAGTAAAAGTAATGAAGTAGTAAAAGCCACCTCTTGCCATCATACGCATTGGACCACATACATCACTATGTATAAGTCCTAATCATTCGGTGGCTCGTTCACCTTATCCGGTAAAAGGAGCTTTAGCCATTTTGCCAATGAGACAAGATTTACATTCTTCATATGATTCAAAATCAAACTTATCCAAGTAACCATCTTTATAAAATTTGGAAATGTGTTTCACATTTATGTGACATAAACGATAATGCCAAAAGTATGTTTGATTTGAGTCTTTCATCTTAATACATTTATTATCATTGTTTATGTATAGACAGGAGTATCTATATCAAGAATATATAAACCATTAAACAAACATGCAATCCCATAGGTAACATTATTGAATGAAAAGGAACAACTATTATTCTGAATCAAAAACGAAAAACCTTTCTTGTCCAAAAAAGAAACCGAAATAATGTTTCTGCAAATCGCAGGCACGTAAAATAGTTATCTAGTTCTAAAACAAGCCCAATGGGCAATGATAAACGATAAGTCCCTACAGCTAAAGCAGCAACCTTTGCTCCATTGCCAACTTATAGGTCGACTTCTCCCTTCGCCAATGTCCTACTTCCATGCAATTCCTGCACATTTATACAAATGTGAGAACCACATCCAGTATCTAATACCCAAGATATAAAAGTAGACAAATTGACGTCTATAAAATAAATACCTGAATCAGAAGCAGTAACAACAGCCTTCTTCTTCTTCAGATCCTCCAAATAAGCATGACAGTTCCTCTTCCAATGACCTGGTTTCTTGCAATAGTGACAATCATCAACCTTTGGAACACCACTTTTAGGCTTCAAAGCCTTGGTCAGATCAGGTTTCGGATTGGCATTCGATTTAGATCCCATCTTCCTCTTGCCTTTCCATTTACCATTTCCTTTGGCCTTCCCCTTATTCACCATCAACATAGGAGCAGGGTATGCCTTCTGAACGTTGGTCTCAGCAGTTTTCAACATAGCCAACAGTTCGATGGGGTTCTTATCTATCTCATTCATATTGTAATTCATCACAAATTGAGAAAAGTTGTTGTTTAAAGATTGCAAAATTAGGTCAATCTGGTACTCCACAGCAATCGGGGCACCCAACTTGGCAAGGTACTCAATATACCCAATCATCCCTAGAACATGCGGTCCAACCGGATCACGTTCTCCTGGCCTACATGCATGCAACAATTTGAAAGTATCAAACCTTTCCTGACGAGCCTGTCCTTCAAATATACATTTAAGGTGCTCAATCATATCATAAGAATCCATATTCTCATGTTGTTTCTGAAGTTCATCACTCATGGTCGCTAACATGAGACATTGAACATTCATGTCATCATCGATATGTTTTTGATAAACATTATGTTGGGCACGGGATGCTCCTTCAGGGAGAGGTGCAGCGCGAGGGATATCTATGACATAGAGCTTGCGCTCTTATTTGAGGACAATCCTCAAGTTCCTCTGCCAGTCAAGGAAGTTTGTTCCTGTCAGCTTGTCCTTCTCAAGGACTGATCGCACAGAGAAGTTGTTTGAATTGATTGCCATTTGATATCTATAATGTTTAAAGTGCATAAGATAAATTAGTTTACAGATGATTATTAAATTATGTTCAAGTGATTATTCATATATATTCAAAATATATATCTCCCACTATTTTATCAAATTAATAGCCCTAACTATTAATTCGAAAAGAGTATCTTCTATATACTTTCTAGTGAGCCAAGATCCAAATTTTCACAATATTTTAGTTCAGCTTTGGCTTTACTCCTAAAACATGATTCAATAAGGTAGACAACATTTATCAATTATATCAACTATATAACTCTTGGATAGTTTAGTGGAACAACATTTATTCTTATTTATCCAATAAATCTCACTAAACTCTATGCCTCTAAGTTCACAGTCCTATTGTGGTAACTTAGTTAAGTTAAAACCCAAAGGTCTAAAAAGTATCATATACTTCAACACGCCGTCCCACGATAGATGAGAGTACTTCGCTCTGGCGAACCTACTCCTAATCGATCTAGGGGTTAACGTGTTGGACATATTGGAAGACATCTAAATAACTTAATATAAACATTAGGGTTTTGTTAGTATTATAACGATCATGATCCCATCATAAAGAGATTCCCAATTTTTCCATGAATAAAGTACTTTAAATCAATACTCGTCAATGGTTTGATTTCCAGGTAGTGGAGGAGTCACATCGGTCTCGCTTAAAACCCATAGCCTTACAAGTTCTATGAACCCATTGTTGAGAAAATTGCCCCATATCGGAAATAAAGAAGATTCGTATTTCATTCTGTGTTTCATAAACACGAGAATCTCATAATCGTTTGTAAATTTTAAAATCTTGAGTCGTTACAGATTTTATCTTGTTTAGGCATGGCATGGGTGACGTATCTAATACATACATTCATGCATGATTAATCTAATTAAAGCATGCATCATTAACTATTCTATGCATACATTCATACATCAATAAGTAAAGTGCAATAAAGTAAATATATTTGGTTATGGCCCCATCCTATGTGATCTTTATCAAGCTCATGATAAAGATCAAGGTCAATCTAATGTGGTAATGGAAATAAATACAACTACTTATTACATAAGTCTTCTTCTTTGTTTAGACTTCTTGTGTGCCTCGTCTTCTTCTTTATTTAGACTCCTTGTATGTCTCGTTTTCTTCTTTGAATCACCTCCATTGGATAACCTTCTTGAGTTTTCAATTACATTACATGATTGAAAGTAAAACTAATCTAATGAACTTAGAAGAATAACTCGAGTTACATTTGAGATTTATGATTACAAATATTGACGACATGCAAGTCGTATTTAAAACCAAAACCAAAACTATTACACTAAGGTCGAAAGGCCATAACCATCCACCATGCTCATACAACACATAAAAGGATTTAAAACACATAATCTGATCTTAACATATCATATTATCCATGATCTAACCATAAAAATAAATATGACAAAAAACAGAAAAATCAGAATCAAATCAGAAAAACAAAAATCACTGTTTACGGGCAGTACACGACGTCAAACGCCTTACAAACGAGTCGTTTACCTATCGAATAGGGTATTCATTTGCGTAAATCGGACACCAGGCCCAAATTTCAGCAAATATTGTCACATCCCAACTTAACAATAGATATTATACAAATTATTACAATAGTTAACAAAAGGAAATAAATACATCTGGATCCAAGATCTTACAGTTTAGGGTTTGGAAAGCCCAATACTATTAACTATTACAACCTAATTTTTAATAGCGATTCCTCACACAAAACGATCACTTATTCTACCTGAGCTCGAATATACGAATCAGCATCACAAGTCTTACGCGTTGTCTTCTTGAATCTAACTATATCTGCTAGCTGTAATATCAGGGTAAAAGCAAGTAGTGAGCCAAATGCTCAACAAGCGCCATAATATACATAAACAAGAATGAAAGAATAACAATGGAAATGAAAGATTTAATAATATAGTATTAAGAGATAAACCTTCAGGGTGATGGCATCTTTTCTTTTAATAAAACAATTTAAAACAATTTCATTATCAAAAACCATTTTTTGATGCTACGGATTACAGCCGGTGATCAGCGGTGAAGTAATCCCGAACCTCACTGGGTTCTAGAACATTAATGGGATCCCTAGGAAACCTTTAAGCCTATAAATTAGGAGGGGAAAGGATTTGCATCTCAGTCCAGATCCACTATTTAAAGAAAATATTTGTCCCCCTTTGGGACTGAAAATCCACTTTTTAACTTTTTCATTTTAAAAATTTATTTGATACCAAGTGACGGTTAAACCATTAAACAATGAACATCTTTATCAAGGGTTCTAGATCAACTTTAAATCCATGATCAACTAGACTGATACCTTATCAAATGAAATCGCAAAGTTTCTATTCACAAGGAATCTGACAATGAGGTTTCACAGGGTTGTTGGATAGTATAAAGGAACTAAGTCAAACTAGGTTCCAGATAAGGCATAGGTATTAAATTATAAAGAAGGTGAGCATCAGTTCAAAGTATAACAGGGTATCATGTTTTAGGGGTAAGGATAGGGTTATCAAGCAATCATGAACGGCTTTAAGGAATAACTGACTTTTAGGTATCAAGATAAGGTTACTGAGTATAACTTGCACAGGGTTCAACATCACAATTACTTTGGTATATTAGCATGGTATGACTTTTAAATTACTTGCATAGAAATCTTCAAGTAAAGTTAAACTACTTGCAATAAATACTTGAGGGTTCATGGTACTTGCATATAATACGAAAGATAGATTTGAAACAACTTGGATAATATATATCAAGGTGAATTATAACACTCGCATCATATATAAGAACTGGGTTATCACACACTTGCAGTGTAAACAAAAAGGTAGGTTGAAACACTTGCCTTGAGAAAGGCTTGTCTTGACTGGCAGGTGGAAGAAACTGGAGCTTCATTCGACTTTAATGGCAAGCTTAACCTCGTCTCGAGATCCTACACAAAATAATAATAACCTCATTATAATATATACTCACTAACTCGACCTAATTATAAACCGAAATTACGCACATTGGCACTTAGGCCTATATACACATACACGCTTACAATTACCTTATAAGCATAATAGTTCAAATAGCCACATATGATCACATAACACATTTAAGTACATAATAATATATCCATACACTATATTGCATCACTAAGCTTGGATGATCTCACTCCACTTGCTCACGCAACTTAGTTATGCTAAACTAGCCAAAACTCTTAATATCGACCTCATAACTCGAAGTGCCTTTTCTAAACCATCAAGTTATTATGTGCTCTGACTTAGGCCTTAAACTCTAATGACCTCATACTATCTTAGAAATATGATGGTCATCCTAGGCCTCACTCATAAGTTTCCTAAAACTAAAGGTTAAGTGATTGTGCTCATTATAGTGATTTCAGGATGACACCAATGGGTTTTTGAGTACAAATGACACCCTTACACTTCAATTTTACCTCCCAAACTTTTACACTAGACTCTCCTGATCATAAGGAAATTCCTAAACTTGGTGTGGCTCAAGGGCCTAGCTTGGGCCTACCTGGGCCTAAGCTTAAAGTCCAAAGTTCCCCTGTTTTCTGGAAAGAAAAGTGTCCTGATTTGCACTAACTTATGACATATGATTCTAACTCAATTCCTATTAACTATGGCTGGAAAAACTCCTATGACACTCCCTCTAACTAGGGCTAAACAAGGCCTAGTGAGGGCCTACCCATGACATGGTCAAAACTCCTCATTTCTAAGTTGTAACAAAATTGTCCCCTGCTGGACAGATTTAATATTTTCACTCATGCACCTAACCAAACAACCTACAAACCTCTAATAATCACCTGAAATATAAAGTTTATTCCTAGTGCTAGCTTCTGGTGACTTGGGCATCAAAGTGCATTACCATGAAATTCTGCAGAATCTATTGTACCCCTTTTCACCATGTTTCCCACTTGACAAACCAAAACAAAACGCAAACCAAACCTCAAACAAGGCAACCTACTGAACTAAAACTCCCTCACACAGCATTGTCTTAATGGAGATCATCCTTACCTAAGGTGCAATATAGCAAAACAAGAGTTAACACAATATACTAATTACAAGTCATCTCAAATTCGAAAGTAACACTTAAATCCTTCAAATATATACGAATCAAAAACACATAACAAGGAGCATAAATCATATTTGATATATTAATTCAACTGAAATTAGAGATTATTAACAAAAATCAAACTAAATAATCAAGAACTTTCAAAATTCATAAGTTGAATCTATGCATGCATGCTTTCGAGTTTACAAGCCAAAAACATTATGGTTTCCTAAATAATTTCATAATAAAATCAACATGCAAGCCTAGTATTAACCATAACTATGTGATCACTTAGCATGCCAAGAGTTTTATCAAGTTTTTATTTTCAAAACCAATCTATTATCACATAAACATTCAAAAATCAACAAAACAACAAAGAAACACCATTTGAAAATTTTTTGTTAAAAGATTTTTAAAATCAATTTTTCATATAAAATGAAGTACTTTTGATTATCATTTAAAAATACTAAATGATAAGATTTTCCTTTCAAATTTTTTTTATATAAACTAATACATTAAACACTTAATTTATAGGCACTCAACATATAGATCATCCACATTTATAATTTAAATCTCAATTATAAATACACAATTATAGGGTTTAGAAATACCGGTTGTAACATCCTCTCCCCCTTAAAGGATTCTGTCCTTGGAATCTAGGAGAATACGTGAGGATACCGGCTACGAATATCTGACTCTAGCTCCCACATTGACTCTTCAACCTTGGGATTCCTCTAAAGTACTCTTACCAACTTGACCAACTTATTTCTAAGACTCTTCTCTTGCTGGTCGAGCATTTTGACAGGTTGCTCCACAAATGACAGATATGCCTGAATCTCTATAGGTTCATACTCTATCACATGGTTGGCATCAGGATTATACTTCTTAAGTAATGACACATGAAACACATTATGCACATGCTGATACTGAGGCGACAAAGCTAATTCATAGGCCACCTTTCCTACTTGACTCAAAACTTCAAAAGGAACAATATATCTAGGTGCTAACTTCCCTTTCTTGCCAAATCTAGACAATCCTTTCTTTGGTGATACTTTCAGCAATACGGCTTCACCTACTTGGAATCTGATATCCTTCCGTGCCGGGTCTGCATACTTTCTTTGCCTATCTTAAGTAGCAAGTAATCTCTTCTGAATCAATTTGACTGTCTTATGCATTTGTTGCACCAATTTCGGGCCTAGAATCTTTCTTTCTCCCACTTCATCCCAGCTGGTTGGTGATCTGCACTTCCGTTCGTATAAAGCTTCGTATGGTGGCATGCCAATACTGGTGTGTTAGCTGTTGTTATAGGAGAATTCTACCAATGGCAAGTGGTCATCCCAACTTCCTTCAAAATCAATCGCACAGCTACGCAACATGTCTTCAATTGTTTGAATTGTCCTCTAGCTTTGACCATCAGTCTTCGGATGATATGCCGTACTCATGTTTAACTTTGTGCCAAGACTTTCTTGAAACTGCTTCCAGAATCTCGAGTTAAATTGGGGATCTCTGTCCGAAACTATCGATGCGGGCACTCCATATCGTAATACAATTTCACGCACATACATATGGACCAATCTGTCTAATAAAAACCTCTCATTAATCGGAAAAAAATGTGCCGACTTCGTAAGGCGATCAACTATAACCCATAAAGTGTCATGTCCGGATTTCGTTCGTGGTAATCCTATTATAAAGTCCATGGTAATGTTTTCCCACTTTCATTCTGGAATCTTTAAGGGCTGAATTAATCCGCTTGGTCTTTGATGTTCTGCCTTCACTTTTTGACAAGTATAGCACTTTGCAACTCATTCTGCTACTTCTCGCTTCATATTTGGGCACCAAAAGTTCTGCTTCAAGTCCTGGTACATCTTGGTGCTTCCCGGGTGGATTAAAAATCTAGAGTTGTGAGCTTCTTACAATATCTCATTCTCCAATTTAGTCACATGGGGAATCCAAATTCTTGAAGAAAACCTTAGTATACCTTGTTCATCCCTTTGAGTACAAATCTCTTCTCCGGTCAGCTGATTATTCTCCTGCCTTATCACTTCTTTCTGACATTTCTTTATCTTTTCCATTAATGTTGCATGAAAAGTTATAGTATGACAAATCTCTTCAACTTTCCCGCATCTACAAAGTTCTAATTCAAATCTCCTAATTTCTTCAGATAATTCCTTTGGTATTGCTACCATATTCAACCTCTCCTTCCTACTCAAAGCATCAGCTACCACGTTCGGCTTTCCCGGATGATAATTTATCCAGCAATCATAGTCCTTAATCAATTCCAACCATCTCCTTTCCCTCATGATGAGCTCCTTCTAAGTGAGAATATACTTTAAACTCTTGTGATCCATGTAGATCTCACACCTTTCTCCGTAAAGGTAATGTCTCCAAATCTTAAGTGTAAATACTATAGCTGCTAATTCTAAGTCATGTGTAGGATACTTCAATTCATGTGGTTTTAGCTGTCTCGACGCATACGCAATCACCTTGCTGTGTTGCATTAGCACACACCCCAGACCCTTGTGTGAAGCATCACTGAAAATCACAAAGTCTCCTTGATTGTTAGGTAATACTAACACTGGAGCTATAACCAACCTCTGTTTTAATTCTTGAAAACTATCTTCACATTCGGCATTCCATTCAAATTTCTGATTCTTCCTGGTCAACTTATTCAATGGCATGGCGATTTTCGAGAAATCTTTAACAAACCTTCTATAATACCCCGCAAATCCTAGAAAACTTCGCACTTCCGTAGGTGTCTTTGGTCTCTCCCAACTCATAACTGCCTCAATCTTTACCGGATCCACTTTGACTTCGTCACTTCTAATAATATGTCCCAAAAATTGAACTTCCTTTAACCAGAACTCACACTTGGAAAACTTGGCATACAACTTCTCTTGTCGGAGTATCTCCAATGCTATCCATAGATGCTGCATGTGTTCTTCTTCTGACTTTGAGTATATAAGAATATTGTTAGGAATATATGTGCATTAGTTTGATGATATGTTTAACAAAACACTTAAGTAGAAATTTAGTGTCAGTAGCCTCAACGGATAAGACCACTTTGGCTATCCATTGATGGTGTAGCTTTACTTAGAAATAAGTCTAGTATTGTAGCATATTTCAGTCTCTGTATTTAAAATGTAATTCTTAGAAGTTGAGAGAAACTATGAGTCATGTTGACTACTAGATGATATGCAGATAGGAAGGCCAATTGTAAATATTTCATGCCTTGTAATTTTGTATAAATGAAGTGGTATCAACGGATGACTTAAAAACCTTCAACGGATGAGAAGCTAAGCTTCAACGGATGTCTCTAAAGCTTCAACGGATAACATCCTTCAACGGATGAAGTCATCAACGGATGAAAGCTTCGACGGATGTTCTGCTACTTAGCCGTTGATAAGTGGTAGTTGTACCTACAGACAGAGGCACATGGGTTGACAGAGAAAACTGAGATGTGGTAGCCGAATTTCAGGATCAACAGAAAAAGCAGCCGTTCTTCTTTAGTACAAAGATGCAATAGTCAGCAAAGTACTTGAGTGAACAGGAAAAGAAGCAAGTGAAGAACTTATTTTACTATTGTAATTTTATATTGTTTTTCACTTGTACACTTGGTAATATATAAACCAAGAAGAAGCTAGTAATTAGAGAGAGATTTTTCCAGAGCTGTTAAGAAATATCTTGAGAGAAAACTCATCTAGTTTGTACTAGGATGCAGCTGTGATCAACATTGTTGAACACAGATTTTCTAATATACCATCTCTGGTGGAACAACAAATCCACCAGAAAAGTTTTTAAAGTTTGTTGTGTTCTTTACATTTTGTGTTTGAATATATATCTGTCTGCATTAGCTCAAAGCAATTCATACACTTGTTCATCTAGAACACACTGCTTTAATAAACTTCTCAAAACTTGAAAAAGTTTTGAGATTTACATTCAACCCCCCCTTCTGTAAATCTCATTGTTAGTCCTCTAGGAATAACAATTGGTATCAGAGCAAGCTCTTGACACACAAAGAGTTTAAAGATCTTGGAATCTAACAAAGATGAGTAAGAAGGATATTGGAGTAAAGATCCCAGTTCTTGACAAAGACAGTTATCACCACTGGAAGGTGAAAATGCACCTTCATCTACTCTCCCAAGATGAAGGTTATGTAAACTGCATTGAGAATGGTCCTCACATTCCCCACAAAGTAGCCACAGTTGCTACGGCCACAATTGCTGTTGGTCAATCCATTCCAAAACCTAGAGCAGAATGGACAATGGAAGACACAGAAGAAGTCCACAAGGATAAGAAGGCTATGAACATTTTGTTTAATGGTCTTGACAAGGATATGTTTGATAATGTGATAAATTGTTCAACTGCCAAAGAGGTTTGGGACACAGTTCAGTTGCTGTGTGAAGGTACAGAACAAGTAAAAGAGAACAAAATGCAGCTTCTCATTCAACAGTATGAGTACTTTCATTTTGAAGAGAATGAATCTTTAAATGACACATTTAATAGATTCCAAAAGCTGTTGAATGGACTGAAGCTGTATGGTAGAGTGTACCAGGTGAAGGATTCAAATCTTAAATTTTTGAGATCCTTACCAAAGGAATGGAAACCCATGACTGTTTCCTTAAGAAACTCTCAGGATTATAAGGACTTTACTCTTGAAAGATTATATGGAATCTTGAAGACTTATGAACTAGAGTTGGAACAGGATGAGGTATTGGAGAGGGGGAGAAAGAAAGGAGGTTCAGTTGCATTGGTAGCTGAAAATGAGAAAGAATGCAGAAAAGAAACTGTGAGATCTACATCAAGCTCCAAAGATGGTGTAAGAAATCCAGAATCAGACAAGGGTAAAGAGCAAGTTGCTGAAAATGAAGACAACTCCAGTCAAGATGACTCTGATGGTATTGATGAGCATCTTGCATTTCTGTCCAGGAGATTTGCAAAGATGAAGTTCAGGAAAAACACTAGAGCCACTAAACCCTATAAGAACATGGTGGACAAATCCAAGTTCAAGTGTTTTAATTGTGGTATAAGTGGACACTTTGCAAGTGAGTGCAGAAAGCCAACCTCTGAAAAGAAGAAATTTGAACAAGTAGATTACAAAAAGAAATATTTTGATCTACTCAAACAGAAGGAAAGGGCTTTCATTACTCAAGAAAAGGACTGGGCAGCTGATGGAGATGAAGAGGATGAAGATGTGGATTATGTCAACCTTGCTCTCATGGCTGATTCTGAAGAAAACGAAGTTAGTTCATCAAGCAATCAGGAAAATAGAAGAAATCTATGGTACTTGGACAGTGGCTGTTCAAGACACATGACTGGAGATTTCTCCCTGCTCACAGAGTTTAAAGAGAGAGCTGGCCCCAGCATAACCTTTGGAGATGACAGCAAAGGGTTTACTATGGGATATGGCTTGATTTCAACAAGGAATGTCATCATTGAAGAAGTTGCATTAGTTGATGGTCTCAAGCACAACTTACTGAGTATCAGTCAACTATGTGATAGAGGGAATACAGTTTCCTTCAATTCTGAAGCCTGTGTTGTCACTAGTAAGGAAGACAACAAAGTGGTTCTAACTGGAGTTAGAAAAGGAAATGTGTACTTAGCTGACTTCAACTCTACAGATGCAGAATCTATTACTTGTCTCTTCAGCAAAGCAAGTTCAGTTGAGAGTTGGCTATGGCACAAGAAGCTATCCCATTTGAATTTCAAAACAATGAATGATCTAGTCAAAAAGGACTTAGTAAGAGGAATTCCTCTTGTTGAATTCTCAAGCGATGGTCTGTGTGATGCTTGTCAGAAAGGCAAACAAAGGAAAGCATCATTTCAGAAGAAGCTTGAAACAACAATTGATGAACCATTACAGCTGCTACATATGGATTTGTTTGGACCAGTCAATGTATTGTCAATAGCAAGAAAAAGATATTGCTTAGTGATTGTAGATGATTTCTCAAAGTTCTCATGGGTCTGTTTTCTTGGATCAAAGGATGAAGCAAGTGAAATCATTATCAATCACATCAGGCAAGTCAATAATCATCCTGACTTGAAGGTAAGAAACATCAGGAGTGACAATGGAACTGAGTTCAAGAATTTGACATTAAGGCTGTTCTGTGAAGAAAATGGAATCATGCATGAGTTCTCAGCTCCAAGAACACCTCAGCAAAATGGGGTAGTTGAAAGAAAGAACAGATCTTTAATTGAGGCTGCCAGAACAATGCTTGAAGAATCAAAGTTACCAACATATTTTTGGGCTGAAGCTGTTAATTGTGCCTGTTTCACTCAAAATATTTCTTTGATCAATCAAGCTAAAGGCATGACTCCTTATCAGTTGTTCAAGAAAAGAAAACCAACTCTAAACTTTCTTCATGTCTTTGGATGTAAATGTTTTATACTGAGGAATCAATCTGACCATAAAGGGAAGTTTGATGCAAAGGCTGATGAAGGAATATTTGTTGGTTATTCAGCTGGAAAATCTTATAGGGTCTACAATCTAAGAACCAACATTGTTATGGAATCTGTGCATGTTGTGTTTGATGATAAAAAGATTGATGGACTAACAGATGAGGGACATAATGAGAGACTCAAATTTGACAACATTGAGATATATTGTGATGATAGTGAAGAGGAGACTGATGGAGATGACACTTCAAAAGGGATTCAAAACATGCCCCTGGATAATGCACAAAATACTGCATCCATTGATAGAAGCAATGCAGTATCCGTTGAAAGACATAGTGCATCATCCGTTGAAGTACAAAATGAAGCATCCGTTGATCATAGTTCATCAACGGATAATCGATTTACATCATCAGTTGATAGAACACCAAGTTCCCTGCAAAGGACCAACAACTCAGGGGGAGTTTCAACTAGTCAACACTCTGTCTCACATCATGACAATACTGAGGCCACCTCATCTAGAGCACATCTTCCACCACAAAGGAAATGGACCAAGAATCATCCCTTTGAACTGATCATTGGTGATGCATCATCTAAAGTGCAAACAAGAAGAGCTACTCAAGATGAATGTCTGTATAGTAGTTTTCTATCTCAGGAGGAACCTAAGAAAGTGGAAGAAGCTCTATTGGATCCAGATTGGATATTAGCTATGCAGGAAGAGCTAAACCAATTTGAGAGAAACCAAGTTTGGAAGCTGGTACCCAAACCAAAGAACAAGAGTCCTATTGACACAAAGTGGGTATTCAGAAACAAGATGGATGAAAATGGCATTATCATAAAGAATAAAGCCAGACTGGTTGCTAAAGGCTATTCTCAGCAAGAGGGAATAGATTTTGATGAAACATATGCTCCTGTTGCAAGACTTGAAGCCATCAGAATATTTCTAGCCCATGCAGCCCATGCCAATTTCAAAGTCTATCAAATGGATGTCAAGAGTGCATTTCTAAATGGGAAATTAGAGGAAGAAGTCTATGTAAGTCAACCTCCAGGATTTGAAGATCCAAATTTTCCAGACTATGTGTATTATCTGTTGAAAGCACTCTATGGACTGAAGCAAGCACCTAGAGCCTGGTATGAAACCTTATCAAAATTTCTTTTGGAGAATCACTTCACTAGAGGTACTGTTGATAAAACTCTCTTCTTTAGGGATGTTAATGGCTCTAGTATACTTGTTCAAATTTATGTAGATGACATAATATTTGGCTCTATAGATGATAAACTTTGCAAAAAGTTTGCTAAGCTAATGCAAAGTAAATATGAAATGAGCCTAATGGGAGAACTAACCTATTTTCTTGGTTTACAAGTTAAACAAGTTAGTGATGGAATTTTCATTAGTCAAACTAAATATATTCATGATCTTTTAAAGAAGTTTGACTTAATGGAATGCTCATCTGCAAAAACTCCCATGGCCACTGCCACCAAACTTGAATTAAATAAGACTGAAAGGTCTGTGGACATTACAAGTTATAGAGGCATGGTTGGTTCACTTTTATATTTAACTGCTAGCAGACCAGATATAATGTTTGCTACATGTCTGTGTGCTAGATTTCAAGCTGATCCTAGGGAGTCTCACTTAATTGCTATCAAGAGAATTTTCAGATATCTCAAGGGTACACCAAATTTAGGAATTTGGTATCCTAGAGAATCTGGCTTTGATCTAATTGGTTATTCAGATGCAGACTATGCAGGTTGCAAAATAGACAGGAAAAGTACAACAGGCTCCTGCCAATTCCTGGGAAACAAGCTTGTATCATGGTTTAGCAAAAAGCAAAATTCAGTCTCTACTTCTACAGCTGAGGCTGAATACATTGCTGCTGGAAGTTGCTGTTCTCAAATGTTATGGATGAGGAATCAACTCCTTGATTATGGACTTCATGTTGATAGAATACCTATCTTTTGTGACAACACAAGTGCCATAGCCATAACAGAGAATCCTGTGCAGCACTCAAGGACCAAGCACATTGATATTAAGTACCACTTCATCAGGGAGCATGTCATGAATGGTACAGTGGAACTACATTTTGTTCCAAGTGAACAACAAATTGCTGACATATTTACCAAGCCACTTGATGAATCAACATTCACAAGATTGGTAAGTGAGCTAGGTATGCTTAATTACTCTTAAAATTTATGTCTTCTTTGCAATTTGATGAGAAGCCTGAAATATATTAGTTGCTAGAACAAATTTGACTTTTAACAAAGTTTATTCCATCAACGGATGTTCCCTATCCGTTGAAAGTCAAAATTGCTCTATCAACGGATATTCATTATCCGTTGAAAGACAAGTATATCTCTGGAACTTTTATCCGTCAACGGATAAAGCTGAAGTACCTTTCAACGGATGACAATTTACATTATCCGTTGAAATGTCACATCAGACGTTTGAGGTGTTTCACAGCCGTTGATTCTATTTTCTTAACCGTTGATACCATACATACATCTGTATGTATTGGTTTTAAAGGTAGTTATTAGAATACTTACAGTTTATTCTTAAACAGCTGAAATTCACTAACACCTATTTATTGATTAATCCTTTATTTATTTCTTTTTCTTTGAAAGCATATAAGCCCTTCTGATTGTTCATTATTACTTTACGCTTTCTTAGAATTTCAAGCATTTACCATTTTCTCTCTGCAAAACCTTCAAGTTATTCTCTGCAATTTCTACTCACAACAATGGCACCAGTCGTGAAGATTATGTCTCAATCTGGGTTCATCTACGAGAAGAACAATTTCATAGCTCTGGTAGAAAAGAATGAAGCCCACTCAGATTATCACAAAATGATGGACTTCATCAAAAACTGTAAACTTAGCTATGCAATGCTGGAAGCCCCAACGATTTTCTGTGAAGTAGTTGAGGAGATTTGGACAACTGCTGAGTTCAACTCCATGGATATGACTATCTCCTTCACTCTCAAAGGTAAAAATCACTGTATTAACTGTGATGACTTACAAGCATGTTTTAAATTACCTGAGAACAATGCCATGACACCACACACTGATAGTGATGTATCCAGCATGTTAGATTCCATAGGTTACTCTCTTAACTCTGCTAATTTAGGGGGTATTAGACGAAAAGGCCTTAGGAAAGAATGGAGTTTTCTTGGCGATGCCTTCATAAAGGTTTTCTCTGGGAAAATTAGTAATTTTGATGCCATAACTTCATCTCTTGTTAATATGTTCTATATGCTTGTTTCTGATAGGTACTTTAACTTTAGCAACTATGTGATGCTAGAATTAGGTACTAGATTAGGTAACAAAGCTAATAGACCTAATAACATCTATTATGCTAGATTCTTTATGTTATTGGCTAACCATGTTGCTGAAGGTTTAGTCATAATCAATGAGAATAATAAACTCAAGTGCTGGGCACAAGAGAAAAGAGTTCTTGCAAACTTATTGAGAATGGATCTCAACAACAGTGTGCAATTGGTATATTTACCAATCATGAATGCACCCCAGGTAGGTGAGGTAATTGCTTCTACAACTCCTACTTCTTCCAACCCCTCTATTTCTTTATCTTCTAGTGTGGCCATGAAATCTGTGTCAATGCCCCAACAGATTTCTACCAAGGTCACCAAATCTAAACTTTCAAAATCCAAGACAAAGAAAACCACCTCTGTTGTTTCTCAAAAGACAACAGTTGTAACAACAACCATTAACCCTGAGGGAAGTGAACAGGGTGTGAGTGGTGAGGGGAGGGGTGAACATCAAAGAAACCCCCAGGATAAGGAAGGAGAGTTGAGTGCTTCCCAAGCTAGCCAAGCCCCAGTTTCTCAAAAAGCTGTGGTGGTTGAAAAGGTCTCTAGCACATCCCTAGTAGCATCCTCCCAAAAGGATGTTACTATTGAAAAGAGTTCCCAACCAGGAACACAGAACAAAAGAGGGAGGGACACTAAAGCCAAACACTCACCTACAAAAGCTTTTATTAGAAGAAAGAAGGCTAGAACCCAATCTTCTACACAGGGTGCACACACTGCACAGATACATCCATCTGTCTCTGTGCCTTCTCAAACTCAGTTTGATGTGACTCCAATAAATGTGGAGTCACAGCCCCATTCTCTCACAATAATCACACATCAATCACCAAACACTTCATCACCATCTCTGGATGTGGATATGTTATTCCCATCAATTCCTGATTCTCCCTCTTTACAACTCAGGGAGGAGCCCCACTCAAATACAGGTGATCATCATCTTTTAGATGATTTGTTGGATCACCCGCAAATTCTTTCAGATATAATTGAAGGATCTGTATCAACACATATCAAATCAATCTATACAGATTCAACAGTTATATCACTTTCAATTTCATCTTCTTTTCCTTCTTCAACGGATATCACTCATCCGTTGACAAGTGGTTGCTCTTCAACGGATAAGCTTAACAGCAGTTATCCGTTGATAACAACAGTTTCAACTTCAACGGATATTCCACATCCGTTGATAGTCTCTACACAAATCACTGAAATGATTCCAAGTGTAGAAGACATGAATACTGTGCAATCACTTTTAGGATTGAGGGCAGGGAGTGAAAATTTGAGTGAGAGGCTGGGTTGCTCCCAGGCAAAAGGAGAGATTGAGAGCACAAAAATGCATGCTATTTCTTCCAGCATGGCAAAAGTCAGTGAGTGGAGTACCACCTTAGAAGGTGAAGGTGAGGGAGTGAGATGTGTGAGCCAGGGGGAGCCCCTGATGCAAGAACATAGAGAAAAAGAGAGAAAAGCAGGTACAGTTGATACAAGGGTGGAACCAGCCATTGCTCATGAGTCAATGATTGTGGAAGATGCTGAAAAGGAAAGACAATTTCAGCAACATTACAAAGCTGTAATTGATAACATTTCCTTGGATGCTGACACTTTTACTCATCCTGTGACAGCCTATCAAATGTTGGCTGCTCAGGGCAATGAGAAGGCAGAAAGGACACTACATCTAGTGCACTCAACAGAATCTCTTCAAAGGGATAAAGCTGCTATTAACAGGATGCCTTCTACAGCTGGTGAGCCATCTGAGGAATTTGGAGTAAATTCTGATGATGATGACTCTATTTCTTCTGATGGAAGCATGAACATAGGGGGAGATGAAGACCCTAGTTCCATTCCTAATCTACCTGAATGGGCCCTGACTAAGGAGCATAGAACAGGTGAATTCAATGTCCACTTGGTCAAACAAATCATCACTATTCAACAGGCCATTCAGAACACTTCAAATGCAAATATCAAGGCTATCCTCCAAGCTCACCTGGACTCACTGCATCTCATGAAGTTGCAGAAAGTAAAGCAAAATATGAGTCTAGATGATCTCAGGAAAGATATTGCTGACTTGAAATCCATCACTTCAGAAAAATTGGATTCAGTCATGCCCTATGGTACTTTGCAGGACTTGGTTTCGAGATTGAAAAAGGAATCAGTTACTGAACAAAGGCTGGCCAAGTTGGAAGACAGAGTTCAAGGAATTGAAGACTCTGTGGCCACCCTTCTTCTCAACCAACAATCTCAAACCAATCTCCTAATGCAGCTGGCAAAAGCACAAGGCTTGACCCCTCTCCTTGCTGATAACAAAAAGGGGGAGAGTAAAAGGGAAGGGGAAGGAGAGCCCTCTACAAAAGTTAACATATCTAAAGTGCTAGTTCCTGCCATCACTACTTCTCCAATCATTCAAATCAAGGGCAAGCCTGATGGAATTGATTTGATTCAGCTAGCAGCAGCTGAAATTCAAGTGAAAGAACAAAGGAGGAGAATTGATGAAAGGTTGCAACTGTTGTTTGGTTCTACACAAGACAAATCAACATCTGTGAAATACAGCACAAAAATTGAACCAATCAACATGGAGCTCATGCCAGTAGGGAGTCATAAGGATGGAGAAGCTTCTTCCAAAGAACTACAAGCTATAATTCTCAAGCCCAATGAAAGATCCAATAAGGACTCAACAAAGAATCCTTTAAAAGAAGTGGACTTTCCTCCTCCAAAAGCTGATGAGAACAAGATTTTAGGCAGGAGTATTGCTTATCTCAAAAAGACCATGGATGAGGCTGTAAGGAGAAATAGAGCTATTATCATTAGAGAGGGAAAGAGCATATGTGTGATGCAAGGACATCCCAAATTCTCAATAGCCAAGAAGGAAGAAGACAAGCAATTAAAGGCTGACAAAAGAGCACAAGCAAAGCTTGAACAACAGCTAAAGTCAAGTCTAGTTGAAAAGAAGAAGGGATTGAAGTCAGGGGTGAAGACAAGACTACAAACCTAGATGAGGTTTTAGGGAGTATATTTGGTGAGAGTGTGGAAGAAAGAGAGGAATGGCAGAAGGGAAACAGAAGAAAAGCCAAGGCACACAGAAGGAGTGAAGATAACCCTGAAGATACCAAATCTATATCTAAACCACTACCTTCCATACCTGAACCTTTTGTTGCTGATCCCTCTATAAATATCCATGGTGAACCAATCATTCCAAAAGAGGAACCTATTGATTGGGACAACATCACATTGCCTACTTTTTTAACCACTCTACCACTACCAAAGAAACAGAAAAGAAAATCTAAATCTACACCTCCCCTAACCTCTAAGGAATTCACTCAAAAACAAAAACCTAACCCTAAGCCACCCATTTCTAAAGATGATTATGTTCACATCTGTGACATAAAAGAAGCTTCAGACATTAATCTCTATCTGGATGAGCTGGAGGAAGTAAGGGGAATAGCTGCCTACAGACAGCTACCAGAGAGATTGGTGTTCAGATATAAGGGAGCTGGGGAAAGAACATGGCCTCTCTACAGGATTCTAAATGAAGGCTACTCTACCTTGATCAGAGTCTTTTCAGCCATCAAAAGGATTCTGGCTTTACCAGAACAGCCAAGACTGAAATTCTCAACAAGATTGCCAACATAAGGAAGACTTGGAGGGAACCAAATGCTTTGCCCAGAACCTTACTCATACAAGAAAGGGGAACTAAAATTCACAAATCACCTCATTGGTTGATGGAATTTAGAGATGACAAAGGAGTCAGAAGATTTTTCAGACTTGAAGACCAACTCAAGATTGCCAGCAATGAAACTCTCAAGGAAATGCAATCTAAGTTGGATATCAGTGATGAAGATGAAGCTGAATTCTTCAGACAACTCCAACTCCAAATTGAGGAAAATGACAAAGGGCTAGGAAAGAAAACCAGGGAACAAAGAAGAAAATGATGATTTGCTCAGGCTAGAGGAGCACCCTTGGAAATACTGTAAATCTTCAATTACCTCCTAGTACATACACTTCTGCAGCACTTTTTATATTTCTACTTAGTTTCAATTCAAATATTTGTTAAGTGTTTTGTTATCATCAAGTTAACCCTGAATTTATGCCTACAGTTCTTATAGACATAAATAGGGGGAGATTGTTAGGAATATATGTGCATTAGTTTGATGATATGTTTAACAAAACACTTAAGTAGAAATTTAGTGTCAGTAGCCTCAACGGATAAGACCACTTTGGCTATCCATTGATGGTGTAGCTTTACTTAGAAATAAGTCTAGTATTGTAGCATATTTCAGTCTCTGTATTTAAAATGTAATTCTTAGAAGTTGAGAGAAACTATGAGTCATGTTGACTACTAGATGATATGCAGATAGGAAGGCCAATTGTAAATATTTCATGCCTTGTAATTTTGTATAAATGAAGTGGTATCAACGGATGACTTAAAAACCTTCAACGGATGAGAAGCTAAGCTTCAACGGATGTCTCTAAAGCTTCAACGGATAACATCCTTCAACGGATGAAGTCATCAACGGATGAAAGCTTCGACGGATGTTCTGCTACTTAGCCGTTGATAAGTGGTAGTTGTACCTACAGACAGAGGCACATGGGTTGACAGAGAAAACTGAGATGTGGTAGCCGAATTTCAGGATCAACAGAAAAAGCAGCCGTTCTTCTTTAGTACAAAGATGCAATAGTCAGCAAAGTACTTGAGTGAACAGGAAAAGAAGCAAGTGAAGAACTTATTTTACTATTGTAATTTTATATTGTTTTTCACTTGTACACTTGGTAATATATAAACCAAGAAGAAGCTAGTAATTAGAGAGAGATTTTTCCAGAGCTGTTAAGAAATATCTTGAGAGAAAACTCATCTAGTTTGTACTAGGATGCAGCTGTGATCAACATTGTTGAACACAGATTTTCTAATATACCATCTCTGGTGGAACAACAAATCCACCAGAAAAGTTTTTAAAGTTTGTTGTGTTCTTTACATTTTGTGTTTGAATATATATCTGTCTGCATTAGCTCAAAGCAATTCATACACTTGTTCATCTAGAACACACTGCTTTAATAAACTTCTCAAAACCTGAAAAAGTTTTGAGATTTACATTCAACCCCCCTTCTGTAAATCTCATTGTTAGTCCTCTAGGAATAACAGAGACGTGTTCCCGATTTACAAGATTAATTTTTAAAATGAAATTTTCGACGACCAACCGTACGGATGTTAAGATATATCAATTTTATTCATATGAAAATTATTAAAAAATTTGAAATTCATCTTGCATGTCAGGATTAGAAAAATCGGTAAAAGTACCCTCCCGACAACGAGGACTCGTTCCCGATTTACAAGATAATTTTTAAATTTTTTTCGACGATCCAACCATACGGATGTTAAGTATACAATTTTAGTCTATGAAAAAATTATAAAAAATTAGAAATTCATCTTGCATGTCAGGATTAGAAAATCCGGTAAAAAGTACCCCTCCCAACAACGAGACTCGTTCCCGATTTGCAAGATTAATTTTAAAATGATTTTTCAACGATCAACCGTACGGATGGAAGATATATCAAGTTTAGTTCATATGAAAAAATTATAAAAAAAATTAGAAATTCATCTTGCACGTCAGAATTAGAAAAATCCAGTAAAATACTACTCTCGACAACGACGCGTTCCCGATTTACAAGATTAATTTTAAAATGAAATTTCGAGATCCAACCGTACGGATGTTAAGATATATCAATTTTATTCATATGAAAAATTATTAAAAAATTTGAAATTCATCTTGCATGTCAGGATTAGAAAAATCCGTAAAAGTACCCCTCCCGACAACGAGACTCGTCCCGATTTACAAGATTAATTTTTAAAATGATTTTTTCGACGATAACCGTACGGATTTAAGATATATCAATTTTAGTCCTATGAAAATAATATAAAAAAAAGTAGAAGTTATCTTGCATGTCAGATTAGAAAAATCGGGTAAAAGTACCCCTCTAAACAACGAGACTCGTTCCCGATTTACAAGATTAATTTTTAAATGATTTTTTCGACGATCCAACCGTACGGATGTTCAAGATATTTCAATTTTAGTCATATGAAAAAATTATAAAAAAATTGAAAATCATCTGAACGTCAGAATTAGATAAATCCAGTAAAAGTACTACTCCGGACAACGAGACGTGTTCCCGATTTACAAGATTAATTTTTAAAATGAAATTTTCGACGATCCAACCATACGGATGTTAAGATATCAATTTTATTCATATGAAAAAATTATTGAAAAATTTGAAATTCTCTGCATGTCAGGATTAGAAAATCCGGTAAAAGTACCCCTCCCGACAACGAGACTCGTTCCCGATTTACAGATTAATTTTAAAATATTTTTTCGACGATCCAACTATACGGATGTTAAGATATATCAATTTTAGTCCTATGAAAAAATTATAAAAAAAATTTAAAAATTCATCTTGCATGTCAGGATT